>NC_031799.1:50467067-50597627 GCF_001522545.3 Parus major | reverse complement strand
GTGCTCTGCTGAGATCCCAGTGTGTGGGTCCCACAGAGACCTGAAATATGTGGGATGATGCTCAGCCCCTGCCTGGGCCACTGACCGGTCATATCTGCTCTGCCCCATTCCTGTCTGAAAGGCATAGCCCAACCCCAGGAGGGTAGTGCTCCAGATTTATATATGGCAAGGAAACCTTAATGAGAGCCTGTCTCTGGGAGAGTCAGCAGGAAGCCATGGACTGGCTTTGAGGGCTGGTCCACAGCAATGGTGAGTCATTTGAAGATGCAGCATGCCTGTGGCATTATGGTCTCTGAACACCAACCTGTAATTGTCCTGAGGCTCAAAGAACAGGAGTTTACTGAGCTTGCTGAGCTTCCCTGGAAGAAGAGGATGGAAACGCCTCTGTGCAGCAGCTGCCTGGCCTACCTAAATAGAAACACAATTCATTTTCCTCCCGCTATGCACCACAGGACATCATGGACCTTATAATGTAGTTTTCCACACATCCAGGAATAAATGAGCCAGGTGTGAAGATATGAAGAGGTCTCTAATTTCCTGGTAGCTGAAGTGATGTTTTAAAGGCTAAAAAGAGAACTCCTGGAGACAAAATCTCAGGAAATCTGCTTGAAAAGAAAAGGGAATCAATTAACATAAGGGAACATCTTGAAATTTCCAGTAAAGAAAACAACAGATGGCTGGTGTGGAAGTCCTAGGCACCACATGTCTGTGCTTTTCCACTGTACATGGTGCATACTACTTGTACTGCTTGCAGTTACCTGAGCAACCTCTTCCTCCTGCATCCCAAGCTGGAAGGAACAATCCCAGTTATCTGTGCTCAGCAGGCAAAGTCCAACACTGCCAGACATGGTACACCTGAGGCCTGAGGAGCCAGCAGGGAGAGAAGACTGGATTAACACAAACTGCTCACGGCATGCAGCCACCTATCCCACCAAGATTCTGGAAGGCAGCAGTGGCCTATAGGAAATACCTCCTTCCCACTGAGAAGGTCCCTGCACCATTTTAGTGCTGAGTGGTTTCTGGAGAGGAAAGGATTCTAAACCTAAATTTGAGCATCTTTGTGACAAAAGAGGTATTCTGTGAAAAGATTTCCCCTTGGCTCTCACCCTCTCGAACTGATTTCATGTTATAAGGCCAAAAATATCCTTCCATCTGCACAGAGACCAACATACCTGGTGCAGTATTTACAAACTCTGCTGGTCTGATTATTTAGTGATTTCTTCCCATGAACATTCTCTCACCACAAGTCCAAGCTGACTCTGAGTGAGGTAAAACAAATATATTCTTTTCAGCATTTTCTTTTCCTGGAGAATCCAATCTGCTTTCAAGACTTGTTACAACACTGACGAACTCCTTCTTGCTTTTTCACTTATTGCTGTCAATACCTATGGGTATTTAATTTTACTGAAAGATCTCACTGAAAGCACATTTTTACCAACCTCCAGTATCAGTATGAAGGTCAGAGCAGGCAATGCTCTCCTTTCTACTGCCTTTGCAAGATAGAGTCTGTATGTACCATGCTCTCCTACTTTAATGAATAACATGTTTGCAAGAAAGACTTGATGGTAAATCAAGCCTGACTGCCCAAAATCAGCAGATTTCAAGCTCATTTAACTGGGAACTCCTGATATGGGAAAAGAGCTGGCCAAAATCATCATTTTTGCAGCCCTTGCCATATTTCCAGTCGTGAGATTAAAAAATCTACCAGATATCTGCTGAAGTATTGGAGCCAGAGAATGTTCTTTGCACATGACTGCTTTGAGAATACGGCAGGGGTTATATTAATCCAGAATCAATGACTTCCAAACTATTTTATTTTCTTCCTCTGTATAGCAGATGTTCACAAAGCCATCTAGTGCCATTCCTTGCTAAAGCATGAAGAGGCAAATAATCTACTAAAAGAAGCCCTGTAGTAGCTAGCCAGATCAATTGCATAAACCAAATTGTGACTATGACCCTCTTGAACTGAAACATAATTGCAAAAGCATTGCAGAAGTGTGAAATAGGAGAGGTCTTTTAACACTTATTTTTGTGTGTGAAGTCAGCTGCTATGAGAGTACCGAAGTAACACCAGCTTTAGAGAGCTTTAGCTCTCCACCACTTTTGTCTCCTTGCCATATCTTCCTCTGCAAATTTAAATGCTTGGGACCCTGTCTCAGATTTTTCCTTGGTTTGCTTGCTTGCGTCTTTCTTTGAAATGTTACTGCACTGGGCTTTCACTCTTTCAGGTTTCTGCGGGGTCTATAGCAGAAAGTGTCAAGGACAGAGTGGTTGATTCCAGACTGCAAGTGTATGTCACCCGACCTGGCCTCTTCACTTGTCTTGCCACAAACAAGCACAGCAAAACCTTTGGAGCCGCAAAAGCAGCAGCAACCATCAGCATTTCAGGTATGCAGGGAAAGAAGAGGCCATTAATTTTTTTAGCCTTTCCTGCTGGGTAAGAGGAAAGGGGTGTGGAGTACTCTAGAGGAAGAAGGAAAGCCTTGGAGAGCTTATACTGTGCAGGGGCCTAAATTTGAGTGCAAGTACATCCTCCACCAGGCTATTTCCTCATATACTCTTACACTTTGGAGACTGGCATAGCTGTCATTTCCTGAATGTTTGATGCTGTCTTGTACTTTGTGTCCCAGAAGCACATTTGGTAAGTTCATCCATGTGGAGGAAGTTGTGGCCATGACCCAGAGTTGGTATCATCTAACAGCAAAGTGAAAATAGCTTCAAACAGTTCAGCTTCACAAGGGGTTGGGATCCAGAAAGCAGGGTGGTTGCTGTCAGAGTAGTACCCTGCCCTGCCTGGAGCTATCTCTTTTCTCAGGGACACCTCCCAAGTGTGAGAATGGATTACCAAAGAGGAGAAATACCTTTGTCAGAGCTAACAAACACCATTTATCATACAGAGAGAAAGGTGGCAACTTGTTCCACCCCTCTTTGGACAGGCAGGAGGATTTAGTTAGAGGAAAGAGGAATCACATAGGACATTAGGATGGTAGTCGTGGTCCTGCTTTTAACCAGTCAGGTACTTATTCATCTCTCAGTTCCTTAGCTTCTGCTTTCTTGAGAAAATAATCATGCCCTTTCTTACACGGGGCATTGAAACCCAGCAGGAAAATCTGCCCCATAAGGTGCTTAGTGCATGGTGATGTATTTCCCATCCCCAATTCTGCTTTTAGCCCAGGTAAGTCTGTGTCCTACAAATGCAATGGAGCGAACAGGTACTTTGAGCTGGTGGAAGTTGTACTCCTCCAGGCTGTGTGTGCTCAGCAGGAGGAGAACACCTCCCTAGACCTGAGCAGGAGCCTGCCTTGGCCTTGCCTCAGCTCACACAGCTCCCAGGACAGAGGTGCCCTGGCACTCGGCTGATGCTCAGTGCCTCCTCCCTGTGCTGCCACTGCCCAACTCTCTGTGGCACTGCAAGCTGGGGCCACTGCTGTGTGCCACTGCAGCATCTCCAGCCCTGGCTTCTCCTGCTTGTTACAGCTGCTGCCTGAAGTCATGGATATCGACGTGGCTTAAGCAGGGCATGCTACCTGCTGGTTACAATAGGGCCCAAGGGATCAGAATAAAAGTGTGGGTTTATGGTACAAGAGTCCACTCCAGCTGGCACTGCCATCAGAAATCCACTTCCTTCTCCTCATTCTTTCTCACTTAAAAATGTTCATTGTTGGCCAAATTTTCTTCCCCACGAGAAGATACAAAAAAAGGAACGGAATTTAGGTGCATTTTTTTTCATACAGCTTACAGTTGTCAGACACATTTCCTAGCATGGAAATCTTGACTTATGCATCTCAGAGGGAACAATGAAGTGTCACTGATGTATTTTCCATTTCTTCTTTCTCCTGGATCATCACAATTCCTGGATCTGGTGCCTCTTGGCAGAATGGAGGTAAGAACAACTTTCTGTGGTTTTGTGAAGGCTCTTTCTGGGCTGGGGAGAGGAAGAATGATGAACCAAGAGGGTTGGTTAATTTGGCTTAAATGAAGGGGTAGGGTTTCTACATGCAACTGTGCAGATGAGATTCACCCAAAGGGATCACTGAGCTCCTTTACAGAGGTGTAATTGGAGACTAAGCTTGGGTAGATAATGATGGTTTTGAGTCAAGCCAGCAGTAAGGGTGTTTGAAATATGGTAGTGGGGAGAATATTCTGAGGGAAATTCTATTCAGTTACAGATCTACAGTTTCTCTTGATCTTATAAATTTTCATGGCAAAGCTTAATGCATGTTAAATTCCTGCCTGTTCATGGTTAATAAAAGTATTTTGGTTTTGTACTCACCAGATTAGGGCAAGAGAAGGTTATATTTGTTCCAAGCAGAATTATGGATGAGTGGAACCACTTACCACTTACATGTAATGAGAAATGAACTTCTGCTTAGTAATTTTTGCAGGAGTGAACAATTTAGCTGGCTCTTTCTCTTTAGAATCCTTCCGTGCTTCTACCTGCTGCACTGGCTGATCAGTCTGGAAGGAAAATTAGAATGTTAGCCTGGGAGAAGTTCTGGGAGCTTCTTGCTGTCATAGAAAAGAGCAGAGCCTGGGAAAGTCTGAGCAAATGGCTTTGCCACTCTGCTGACACAGACACCCTGAAAAAGCTCCCTGCTTTTGCTCCTGAGGCACAGGAAGGATGTAACTTTCAGATTAAGCACAATGAGAATCATCAGGAAAGTGTAAATAACATGACCCCTGCCATGCCAAGAACAGTTCTAGCAGGGTGCTGGGATCAGTGCATTGCTTCAGGGAAACCTGCTGTGTGCTGGGGAGATGTCATGGGCTGTGAGACTAGTGCAGCATGCTGGGGGACTCCTATGTCACGTGAAAGTGTGTCCACGGAGCCTGGGATGATGCAGTGTCAGAAAATCACTGACATTTTGGTAAACCTCAAGAGATTGGTGCCCTCCTGTATTTTTTATCCAATGTGACACAGAAAAAATATTAAAGAAAAAATTTGCATGGAGCCCAAAATATAGCAGCTAAAACAGGGCCAGGGAGTGTCATCTGCAGAGAGCAGCATTTAAAGAACAGAAATGTGAGCATCCTGTGTAATTCCTTGTCAATGTACCTCCAGCTTTCTGAAGAAAAAACAGCAAGAAACCCCAGAGTTAACAATGGGTGATTATTTGGACAGGGGAAAGAAATAAAAGGCAAAGATACAAATAGCTCTGTTGACTGCTCCAAATGGTTGGCGTGTTGTGAATTGAACTCTCTGACCCCAGTTACACTGACCAAATGAGCAGTGGGGACAGCTGCACCCAGCCCTCCTCCCTGCCCTGATTTGGCCATTCCCCACACACAGGGAGTCTGTTCTCCCAGCTGGCTCCCACACCAAGGACACTGCATCCCATGGGCTGCCTAGGCAGAGGGCACCTCCTCTCCCAAAGACCTTGCTGCTGCTGGGTGACCGTGGGAGCTACTGGAAGCAAAGCTGACCTGTGCATTGTCCTTACCCTGCTGCTTCCTTTTGATGGCCACAGGGAGGAAGGGAGGGAGGGAGAGATCTCCTTCTAGATGCAAATAACATAGGAAAGATACATGAATGGCCCTCAAAGAAGATGCCCTACTGTGATTTTTATTGCTCCTGCATAGTTCTGTCTCCATGCTATGGGGCAGGATTTTGCAAAATGGGAGCTGTGCTGAAGAAAGAAGATGCACATTGTAGAGAAACACCAGGAAGAAAAACACAAAGACTTGTGCCTTCTTCTTCTCTGAGTCCCCCAGCTAAAGGTGTGGAAGATGGGCAGGGTCAGGAGTGGTGCAGGAACTGAGGGAGGGCAGGCAGGAGCTTGGTTTTGATCTTGTGAAAACTCCCTGGCATGTGATGGGTTGAACTTACCTGACTCCTGCTCATCAAATCTATCTTAAATTAAACTAATTCTTGTTAGACAGCAGAGCAAAAATATCTCAGTTCTGCAGCAAGCAGCACGGCTGATCCCCACTGCAGGGAAGCAGGAAAGTATAATCTTTTCCCATTAGAGCCTAGGGATAGGATGAGGGGCCATGCTAGGTCATGGTTCTGTGTGATTACTCAGTCTTTTGTCCACTTATAATGTTAACAACACTTGGTCAGAGGCTAATCCCTGAACCTCACCTGGGCTGGCACCTTGCAAAAGTTTCGTTCTTGGATTATGTTATCTGGTTTTAGTGGTTATAGACATCTACAATCTCCTCTGCCCTCTCTTAGCCTTACACATGCCAGTTTATTCAGAAACAGAGCCATTGTTCTCATGCAGCTGTTTTAATCTGTGAGCTTACTGTGTGTGTGTGCTCTTGTCCTCAACAGCAAGCTGTACAAGGGTGACGCAGGCTACTGCAGCACATACAGAGGTGAGGTGTGTAGTGCTCTCTTGGCGAAGAATGCTCTTGTTTTCTTCAACTCCTCGTATGCTGACCCAGAGGAGACCCAAGAGCTGCTTGTGCACACTGCCTGGACTGAACTGAAAATGGTGAGTTCATTCTGCCAACCGGCTGCTGAGTCTCTGCTGTGTAACTACATCTTCCAGGAGTGCAATCCCTCGGGAGCTGGCCCAGCTCCAAAACCAGTGTGCAGGTAAATGAAGAAAAACATGCTCATATTTCACTTTCATTTTGTGGGGATGTGTATGCAGCAGGGGAGTGGTGAGGGACTGTCCAGGCTTGCAGTAGCAAGTGAAGCTGAGTAAAGCTGGGCCCTCTAGGTTTGCACAGAGTTTCCCTTTGCTCCCTCCTCTGCACACACAGACTGATTCAGCTCTCACTGTGCTTATTGCTAGGGTATGGTCTGAATTTGAAGTCCAGACCTCTACATATCAGGTGTTTGGAGAACACTGTTGAAAAGAATTTTCCATTTGAATTATACAGGTAGTTTCAATAATTAACATACTGTTATCTGTTACATCTTACTAGGCCAGTGTGTATACTTTTCATCACTATAAAGAGTAATTGTTTCTTTGGAATTTTGACTAAATTTGGCTCCAGAATATCCAACAAATATGGCCAAGGCAATATGCCAATAATTTAGCAATTCCTGCTATGACAAGAATGTGACAAAAATGATGAGACCAGAGACATTGCTTGTGTAATTGTACCTGATAAACAAAAATTCCAGTGTAGTTATTGTGTCCCTCTATATGCAGAGAAATGTGCATTGAAATTGGGCTGACAGGGACCCCAAGGAGTCCAAAGCTTCTCTCACTATAGTTAATCTACTGTTGACAGGTATTTGTAAACACATCCCAGTGACAGACACTTCTCCCTCTCTATGCAACCTCCTGAGCAGTCCTTCCCTCGTTGTTCCTCGTCCTCCCACCGTGGCCATGGAGCTGAGTTCCTTTCCTCTTTGCAGTGAAATTTTACATCTTTCCCAGATTCTCTGAGGTTGTTCCAAGCTCTGCACATAGCTTTTGCTCCTCTGCCCAGTCCAGGTTTTGTTATTTTTAACTATAACGGAACTATGATTACTTGGTGTGCTTTGCATAGGACAGCCCCCCACATATATATCAGGGTGAAGCTTTCTTTTCTCCTGACATATTCAGCCCCTAGAAACTAGTCATTACCCATTTCACATTTGGGCAGCTGACATCCCTGCCTAAAGTGCACTGTCCTGTTCTTTGTCCTCCTTGGAACACTTTTTAAAATACTATTCGGATCTGCATTTATTGGAAGAGTAAGCCCAGCTCTAGCGTCTCAAATAAAACACAAATCTTTTCTACAGACCTGGGAAGCATACTGCTTGCTGGACTTGGGCTGGATGTCTAATGGCAATAATTTCTCAAGTTATATAGGAGATTTTTAGGACAATCAGCAGCAGTTTTTGTAATCGGGACCTTTTTTGTTGCTCCTCCTTTAATATCTCTAAAACAAAGGCACAGAGGAAAATCCCAGTGTGAACATTGACCATACATTTAGTTTTTTATTTGGTATCTATGCTGCCTAGTATTCTACCATCAACAAGAGGTGGCCTATATCCTACAAAAGAAGATTGTCCAAGGATCCAGGGATAATCTTGCAGCCAAGTACTACAATTTGCTTTTTGCTGGCAGGCTTCTCCCTGCCACCTCAATATTCTGCTCTTTGTTGCTGTGACCTTAAATATATGATCTTTCTGCCTTTTTTCTGTGGCAATATTTATATGTCATCCACACATGCACAGCACATTAGTCAGCTAGGGGTTTTGCACATTGTTCTGCATAGTATTTCAGTTAGATCTCTGCCTTGCTTCATTTACCCCTGCTCATTCCTGGCACTGCAGGGCCAGAACTCACAGTGATTTGACTGAAGACCTGTACTTCTGGAGCAGTTCTAAAATCAGAATTATATAAACCAACATAAATATTGATCTTGATGCACCTGAGCTAACAGTCACATTTGCAAATATGTCTAAATGTTAATGGGCTTGCCTGGAAACCATTTTTCTTCAAATCCATGAACAAATTTTAATTATTCCTCCCTCCTTCCCCCCTGAATTTAATGCAGCTTTCTTCATAAGAAAAGTCCTGGAATAGCATCCTTCCCATTTCCTGTCCTCAGAAGACATCAGCTGAACAACAGTTCTTCCAGACCCCAATACTCGTTTTGATAACTCAGACATCAAATATATACTTCTTAATGGCTGAGAGAGGTCTGGGGGCTCTTGAACATGTCTCACATGGTCTTGGTTACTTTCCAATTCTCTTAACTACTTTTTACTGACAACTTTATGGCTTTCTGCAGAAGCTGGCTAGACTACAAAAGTTTTCAGCTGAAATGCTTCATGAGTAAGAATTTAACTCAGATGTGGGAGAGTTCTCCCACTTTTTGAGGGATATAGTGCCCTCAATGTATGTCCATATATTTTTATCTTTTTTTTTTTTTTTCTGCACCAATTTTTCTCCTTCCATATTTTTGGTTTTTTTTTTTTTAATGTTCATTTGGTTTGGAAGCTAGCTATCAAGAGTAACAACAGACAGGTTGAGTAAAAGCTTTTACAAAAGTAACCAGGGTAAAACAAGATGAAATGAAGCAGAAGAAAAAAAAAAACACATGGGAAAAGTTCACTATGTAAATTTAGATGCAAATTGATTAAGATGAGAGTTCTTAAGGTAAAGTGATGTTTCATCTAAAATTCTCAATTATGTCTGCCTCTTGTCACTGGCTGCTATTGCAATAGAAGAAGTACCCCCAGTTTCTGTTTCAGTCACTGCTGATAGGAAGTGATCAGGCTGTAGGGAACACTCTTGTATTGGGGAAAGTCTCTCTTTGTTTGTGTCTGTGTACCCCCACCTCCTTTTACATGGTCTCTCCTGGTCCCTAGAAGCACTACTGGCAGACTTGCTGTCCTCTTCCATTTCTGTTCTTTGTCCATCTGTCATTTACATGACCTAACATTTCTAATAATAAACTGAATGCCTGTGACCTCAGCAAGCGCTGCCTGCTCAGCATCAGGTGCTACAACAACGGTATGAGCCCAGCTAGAGGTGGCTAACCATGCCTCCCTCTGGCTGCCTTGCCATTCTTCCAGGGTGCAGATAACCTTCCTTTAACCCTGGTGCACACAGGATTGCAGAAGAATGGTCTTTTCTGTTTTGTAATTGAACACCGAATAAAGGGCTTATTTAAGGATGCTCAGGATCCAGGAACGAACAGAGCTAATTCAATCCAGATCTCCCAAGTCTCATCCAGTGCTTCAAATGCAAGTTTTTCTCATTTCCCTATTGTGAAGTAAAGAAAGTATTTCTTTACTTCACAAGGTCATTCCTGTTCCACATGTAGCTTAACATAAAAAAAAATATATATTTGCCATCTGGCTGCATTCTGACTTCCATGGAAAGGAGGAAGAAATAAACCAGGACTGGCTAAAACCCAGCACAGAGCAGCTGGGCATTGATGATTTCAGCCTGCTGAATGGAAGGACATCCATTACTGTTGCAGAAAAGCTGTTTCTCTGGTAGAATTCCCAATGACCTCCATCCTTCAGGTGCTTTAGAGGGTTTGCAGTGTTGTTAGCCATTGCTGAAACTCATGACCATCTGCTCTTGCCAAAACTGTTGTATAATTAAAGAGATTACATCAACCCACCAGGTGGTGAATTTGGCTAAGTCTTTTACCACAGACCCTGGAAGTACCTTTCTCTTTCTGCATCATTGTGTGATGGTGGGGAAAGTTGTGGATCTGGGAAAGACATCAGCTGAACTGTGCAAGAGAAATCTCTGCACATAACCTCAAAGCTGAGTTTGTAATCCAGGCTCTCAAGAATGGCTACACAGATAAACAAATCACTGATAAATTGACCAATACAACATTATGGTGTGCTTTCTTTTTTTTTTTTTNAAACAAATCACTGATAAATTGACCAATACAACATTATGGTGTGCTTTCTTTTTTTTTTTTTCCTAGTGCAGGAAAATTTGGGCATTATGTTAAAAGTTTTTCTTTTTTTTTCTTAGTCCTGCCTTGCCCATCTTCACAAACAATTTCTGATATAAGGCCCATTTAAGCATCCAAAGCACTTCTTGTCAGGGAGTATTTCAAATTTTTATGGAGGTAATACATTAGGTGGGAGACAAGTCACTTTTTTACCAGGCAATCAAAAGCTTTTACTGCAGATATTTACAGAGAAAAAATGGACTTAAAGTTGCCTGTAGAGACAATAAAAAAGTCCTTTTTCCTTTGTTCAATGAGACTAAAAGTATATGCAAATGTTTAATATAAGAAGGTTAAGAACTGCAGCTTAATTGCATCTTGGTTTTAGTAGGTTACACTTTAATGTACAATTTATAGAAGCCAAGTGAGATTTTTAGAGTATACTGAAAATTCTAACTCTAGATATAAGAGGGAGACTATTTGCAAGAGCATGTAGTGACAGGACAAGAGGGAATGTCTTAAAATTGAAAGAGAAAAGGTTTAGATTTTATAATACAGAAGAAATTATTTACTGTGAGGGTAGTAAGATGTTGGCACTGGTGGCCCAGGGAAGCAGTGTGTGCCTCATCCCTGGAAGTGTCCAAGGCCGGGTTGAATGGGGCTTGGAGCAACCTGGTCCAGTGGCAGGTGTCCCTGTCCATGGGAGGGAGTTGGAATTAGATGATCTTTGATGTCTCTTACAACACAAACCATTCTATGATTCTATGATGTTTATTAGTAGAAGATGTCAAAAAATCTGTAGAAAAAAATAGGAATGAACTTCTCATATCTTGGTGCGTGTTGTGTTTTGAGCATAACCCTGCTTCATTAAAAATGTAGGTTTGTATATTTCTTAAAGGAAGCTGTTGCATTTCATACAGTTTCCTTTATGGTTTATGAGCCAGACAGACTGGCTTTAAAGAAGTGTCACCCCATTAATGGATTTCTGTCAGCCTGCATAACCCTGCATACCACTGCTAAGTGCAGCCATTTTTTTCAAGCCATTGACAACTGTATTTCACTGTTTTTTGCAAAACAATGTAGAGAGAATTGCCTTGCTGTAAAGGATCTCTACTGCTTTAAGGAATGGCTCTCAATGGAGGAGAACTCTCAGAAGGGGATTTACAAGCCAGGACTGATGCTGCTCACTCTTCCTGAATGCAACAGGTTGCCCAGCCTGCACCAGAATCCCGGCTCCTGCACCCGCATCCCTTTCTTTGGTAAGGTGGCACTTTCTGCTGATTATCCAGAGAGATGTGTTCTTGGTAAGGGAGAGGTGAAAGGTACGATCCATAATTTACAACTGAAGTAAAAGATGATGGTGCGTACTGTCCTGCCAGCACCTGTGCATGGAATAGTGACAGCTGCTTTGGCTGTTTGCCTTTTCGTGCAACTGGGGTACGAGAAAAATCCCTCAAGCAAATAAAGCCTGGATCTTTATTGAGAAGATCATAAAAATCTCAAAAAACAGTCTTAATAATACAAAATTGCTATTCAAGGAGCTCTTGCAAGGAAACAAACTGTTTAACCACTCCTAGGGAGAGAACCTTTTCCTGTAATGTGCTTCTCAGTGAGCATCCAGTGATATTGCATCCTGGACAATCCTTCCTTACATCTTGTCTTCTCTTTTTACAGATTTTAAGAAGGAGAACATAACCAGTAAGTAGACTGCTCTGGACTCTAAGTTTTTAAAGATGGACATGATATTCTTCATTGAAGCTGCCATTTGCACAGTATTTTTTGTTTTCTGCTGGTCCTGTATGGCTGAATTTAGTTGATTACTGAAGAACATCTGTGTTCATCCATGTTTCCACATCCAAGGCATGGGAAAACATATTTCCAGATCTTCAGAGGTGGGGAGACCATGGGCTGGTAACTTTTTATGAGATGTTTTAGATGGTACCCTCCCCTCCAGCTGTTGCCTTTTCTTTCTACCTATTACTTTTCATTCCCCTCTACCCATAATTGTATTTCTGATTCTGAGGTCATCCCAGCCTTATATGTTAACCACATGGTTACCTATGTCAACCTGGGCTTGCAAGACCTTAAGCTCCCAGCACTCCCCTCAAATCACCTCTGAAGTCTGGCTATTTCTTGTATGAGACTCCCAAGACCAGTGGTGAGACCCAGACTCATGCAGTGCTGCTTTGACTTCTGTCAGGTTCCCACCCTGCTGCTGGTCATGGCTGAAACACACACACACAACCCTTCCACTCAGGTGCAGTTGCGATTTCAAGCTCAGACACTGAATTCCTCTCATTAGAAAGAAGGAGAATCTCTCTCTTGCCATGCATCTAAGCAGGTGAGGTCTGCAGATTTGGCAGTGGCAGGCACCTTCTGCATGGAGAGACAGGGAAAGTACAAAAAAAAAAAGGTCAAGAATTTTGGGGGAATATTCTTTCACAGAAAGACTCCACTTGACAGCCCAAGACATCGGGGCCTGGTGGTGCACACATAGAGACAACAGTTTTGGCACCCTGTGGGCCAGTGCCTACAGCCTGCAAGTACAGCAATCCCTGCCCTAGTGGAGGGACAAGAGACAGGTGTCAGCATATGAGTGGAACATTTATAGGATGGCTTTAGTCTCCCCACAGATGTTTCAGCATATATCTCTCTCTCCTGTGTATGCATAGCCTTTTTTGTTCAGCTTCCACAACATTTATCCAGAGTGGTATTCAGTCACTAACCAGGAAGATATAACAGTAATATTTTAGTAATGTTGCTCCCTCTTTTTTACTTTAGACCCACTGTTATGTACATAAGGGTTTGTTGAGCATGAACTGAACTGTTTTCTAGCTTCCTATCAAATTTTTCATTAATGCCTAAATGGACCAGCTATATTATTCTCTCTTTGTAGCATGACAGTCGATGAAAACATCTGCATTTCCAGAGTATGAATGATTCAGAGATTCTTTCTTAGTGTTGCTCTTGCCCCTAAAGCTCTCCACATTCATCTTTTAAGGTGTCCTACTGACATATATTTCAGATCTGTGCAAAAGTCTTTTTCATGTTTATTACTAGCTGTGTCATGAGGCATGTTTCAAGTGCTGCTTTCCTTGCCTTTGACTGTGAAAAAAGTAAAGTTCTGGGCTCAGGTACACAAGTACTTCCAGGACAGCTTAACAAGATTTTACACTTCTGCAGAGCTACATGTGTGAGTCATAAATACATAATTCATGTATCAGTCAAAGAAATCCACATTGAAGTATTTTATTTTGCGTTTGTGAAGGGTTTAAATGTTACCATAAAGTCTGTGATTATTCCTCTACTGAAGTGTTTGGATGCCTCAGGACTACAGGAACTCAATCCTTTGTTTAAGCTCACTCACATGGAGTTAACACTTTAAAGGCAGTGTGTCTACCTACGTGTGTATAGTGTCTGCTACCTGGTGAAAATTCAGTAACATGAGAGTCTATCACAATGTTTAACTGCATTCCTGAGTGCAGTGTGTGATGCAAGAAAACATTAGATAGTCATAATAGTGTATTGACTATGGTCCTTGTGCATGAGAAAAAGTAAAATCCACAAAGACACATAGCATTGTGTCAAATTTGGGTCAACCTTTATGCAAAGCTTTCAGGAAGATGTAAAATATTTGCTTTAAAATGTCATTATTTTCGGACACATCATATTTCTTCTTGTTCTTTCTTTTCCTAAGGTGCAAGATTATGAACATAATAGAAAATAAAATTATGACAAAAGAATTTGCTGGTTTGTTAGTTTTTCTACCAAGGCTAGCAATGTAGTGGACCCTAACATATGCCATTGATCACAATGTTAGCCTTGGCTCAGCTGAGTTTAGAGATTAGCTACTATGTACTGAAATGCGTAAGGCTGCATCTCCTTTGCTGTCTTTCTGCTTCCTAGATTATGCCAGCAGGCATTAAACTCCCCTATGAGGACAGGTGTATATGAGGATATATGTCCTATGAGGACATTAATGACTATTCCTGCAGTAAAATTTCCAGATTTTCTGCCTAATTTTTCTGCAGCTGGAACAAGCCCACTGTCTGCAATGACTACACTACCTTCTTTATAATGAACATTGTTTTATACTGATACCATTCCTTAGATCACAGTTCAGATCATACTTAAGGGTATGGTTTCCATGCATGCTGAATACCATAGGCTGTTTCCAAATAATCAAAGAGGGTAATCACTGTACAGAAGCAGGAGGAGGGAAACTTTATGAATCCCAGCTCCTTGCTGCCAACCTGAGGAACCCGAGTTCTTTCTATCATTCAAGAACCCAGGCTGTGAATCATGGAGGCATTGCTGGGATTTGCTTTCTGCCTTGGTTTGGTTTGGGTGGGTTCAGTGTTGCTCTGTCCTGCACTTTCTGCATGATGTATTGTGAGCTAGGTAGTTGCAGCTCAATCATCACAGCCACATGGCCTGTTTTCTCAATCTGAGAGAGATGCAGTGCCCTCTTTGAAGTTTTACCAGATTTCCCTCTTTGTATTAAGTGTAAAATCCATTAGAGTGCAAGCAGGAGGCTAAGCTGCACCCTTCCCATGTTCTCTAGCCCTTCTCTGTGTTTCATATCTGATGCTGTCAGACGTTCTCATGTAATGATATGAACTTTATTCTTGTGAGTCTCTGCTGCAGGACATGGTCTGAAATGCCTTGACCCCATATTTTCTTTTCTCTCCCAGGGACTTGCTACAGCGGCAATGGCCAGTTTTACCAGGGCACAGCCAATGTCACAGCATCTGGCATTCCCTGCCAGAAGTGGAGTGATCAGGTACATGTCAGTATGAGATCCACCAAATGGAGACCTGTGCTCAAGATTTGCTTTTTCTCAGAGTCAGGCAGCCCCATCTCAGTGAAAGAGATGAGCGGGGAAGAGATTGTCTCCATTCCTGAGCTCATTGGTGTTTTGCAGTCTCACCATATTTCAATCTGCAAGTTCCCCTTACTGTATCAAGATGCATTCTCTGTCTTTTCAGGTGACTGAAAAGCTGTTTCAAGAAAGGCTCTGTCTTGCTTCACTCTTTGGTGGTTTTTTTCCATTTTTAAAAGTAATAATAGCAGGGAAAATGATGCTGAAACACTAATACAATTTGCTTCCTCCCCCAAGGCTCCCCATTTGCATAGGAGGACTCCTCAGGTTTTCCCTGAGCTGTTTGATGCGGAGAATTACTGCCGTAATCCAGGAGGTGAGAACGAGCGTCCCTGGTGCTACACAAAGGATCCAGCTGTGACCTGGGAATATTGCAGCGTGTCTCCCTGTGGAGACGGTAGGCAACTGCACTTTATAATTCCTGTAGTTATTTTGTGGCCATGCAAGGTGTTTGCATCCTGAGTACACCAATCTGTTCTGTCTTCTGGATTCAGCTAGCTCTGGGTCATCTCGTAGATTCACTCAGCATCTTTAAACAGAAGGTTTACTGTGCCCCATGAAGAGGGGAAAATGAAGACAGGCAAATCAAGTGCCTTGCCCTAGGTTATTTAAACAACAAAGATTAAATGAAATGTCTTGTGCTATTCTGAAAAATTGATTTGTCACACCTTTTAGAAGGTAGGGTTTCAGGCTGTTTTCCAAAGTTGTTTGGAGTGTTTTTTTTTTAGTGATAATCCACCCCAATTTTAACTAAAAATAAGCCTGAAAAAAATGGAAACATATTTGTTTTTTGATGTTGAAGCTAAGTCTTCCTGTTATTTCTTGTTTAAGGAACAGACCAATTTTTTGAAAATATTTCATCCAAGATTCCCAGTTTCTGGGTTTCAGTGCTTAGAAATAAGACTGCATTTGGAAACTTCATGCATGGGGAACAAGGGTTCCATGGACATAAGTGAACACAAGAAATTTTCAGTTTAACTGGCAATTAAAAAGAGGAAGTGTTTAAATTTATTTCTTCTGTCCTCAATCATTTCATGCAGAGAATAGCATTTTCTAGAATGTCTCAGAAACTACTCCACAGGTAGTTATGTGATTTCCCCCTTCCCCCCATAATACAGCCAAGTGTGCTTTAAACTTGTTTTCCACATCTTCCCCATAAAGACACTGAGATGCAAATTACTGGGAGCAAGAGGATTTTTTGGGAAAGTATCATTCTGTGTACTTGGTCTTACACTCCTCCTTGGAGAGTCCTTTTAAGATACACGATACATTGTGTTTTCCACTGTGCACCATTGATCTTTCTCACTGCAGACATTACTATATTTGAATACTGTTGAGACTATCAGATGTGACCTCCCATTTGTAACTCTTGCAAATACTCTATACCAAAACTGTGTTCCCAGCTCAATGGGAACTATATATCAGTCTTACCAGATCTTGGTTTTTCACATGTGGCAAGCACAAATGTGTCTTCCTTCCTGCAGACTAAGCTTCCCTAGTATGATACTATCATGTGGTCATACAGTTGTATCTGTAATGTCAGTAATTCCCAGGATGACAGGCTAGCTCTGTGAATTCCTCTTAGAAAAAGCTCCATAAACTAGCAAAGGCATAACCCTCTGATTTTATTTATGTTGCAGCATTGTTATCACTGGGAACGAGAAAACCAAATGGAGAGACTCTAAGTCTTCCCCCTTCTCCTTCCCCTACATACTCCATGACCGTTATCATCTCGATCATCTCCAGCTTTGCTCTGGTTGTGATCTTTGGCATTATCACCCTGCTTTGCTGCCGTCATCGAAAACAGTGGAAGAACAAAAAAAGGTAGAACTTGGAACTTAGTTCAGTGCAAGAAATGATGCTTTGAAAAAAGGGCTTTCTTGTTTTTGGGAGTGAAGTCCTGTGGACACCTGGTAGGGCACTGCAGCCCTCCCTTTGCCTGTGGCAGCCCAGTGTAAGTTTTGTTGAACTCCTGTGCTAGAGCAGAAGGTGGCCAGGTGACTAGGGACATGGCATGACACCTTGCTGCAAGGCTTCTCTAGTAGCCCTGCCACACCTTCCTTTTCCATCCTGAAAGAAATAAGCTCAGGAGGAGGTATAGATAGTCATCTCCTGGGTGAGGGCTGTGCCTCTCCTGGGTGAGGGCTGTGCCCACACTGACCAAAAATCACTCCATTGTTTCAGAGACTCGGAGACACCAACTCTCACCACTCTGCCCTCCGAACTGCTCCTGGACCGGCTGCACCCCAACCCAATGTACCAGCGCATGCCTCTTCTCCTCAATCCAAAATTGCTTAGCCTGGAGTATCCCAGGAACAATATTGAATATGTGAGAGATATTGGGGAGGGAGCATTTGGGAGAGTCTTCCAAGCCAGGTAAGCAGTCTATTTGTGAGTCTTCTTTATCTGAAGATACTTGTGAAAAATTGGCACTGGAAATCCATCCATCCATCCATCCATCCATCCATCCATCCATCCATCCATCCATCCATCCATCCATCCATCCATTCTCAAATGCGTGTGTACCAAATGGTACACAACACTCAGGTTTGGAAAATTGTTTTTGTTGTCCACTGCTGTCAATATTTGTTAAACTTTTGCCACAAATTACTCTTTTCTAATCTCTAGTAGATGTAATGCCCTACACACATACTATAGTCTGGTGTGAAAGTTCAGCTAAATTTTCCCAAGAGTACTGATGCCTGTGACATCTGACCTGTTGTGAAGTTCTTGCATTTCCCAGTATTTATGAATTGGCAGTGAGTGTTGATCTCCTTTATAACACCAATACTGATCTGTGTAGTTACTATAGAAGTCATTGTGTCATACTTCAGTTCAGTTCCAACCAAATTTCAATTTGATTGGAAAAAATCAAAAGTTGGAAAACCAAACCAAACCAAACCAAACCAAACCAAACCAAACCAAACCAAACCAAACCAAACCAAACCAAACCCCCTAAAAATCCCCTAAAAATCCTCCCACATAGGCCAGTGAGGGAGTGGGGGGAAGGGGGGATATGTGGCTGTGTGTCTGTGATATCCCAACCTTAATGGGAAGCGTTCATCCAAGATTTTTAGGTGCTCATGGGTGAAAGGAACAGTAAAAGTCAGAGTATCCGCAAAAGTGGACGAATTTTTATTAGTAAATTACACATCTGCCATAGAAATAGCTGTTTTACAGTCCTTGACCTCCTATATAAGCACAGGGCAGCGGGTTTTGAATAAAGGGGTAGTGTGAAAAGGAAGTGAGACAGAAAAACGGATTAGAGATGGAAGGAGAGAAAGTAAGGAAGAAAGGAAGAAAGAGAGATCAATGGTCCTGGCTCCACCATTAATTCAGTTGACAGAAACTTGAGGCTTCTGGGGCACATATGTGCCCAGGTTTTGTGGAGGTACATTTTAATAGTAAAATTTCTGTGACTTGGAGCTAACTTTCTCACTTTCTATACAAGTGAGTTTTCATGGGCAGCCCATTTTTCCAGACCTTTCTGGAAATGGTTTTGGGGATTTGGAAGTCTTGGGTGCTCTTGATCCCTCCTTGCAGTCTATTCCCACTTACTTCTCAGCCTCATTCCTGCACTTCTGATGTATGGTGGTGTGCTTATCTCCAGGAGCCAGAACAAGGACACTTGTCTCAGAAAAATGTTGCCCTACCGCTGTATGGCCCCTTTCTCCAGCCATAACAATCCTTGGTTGGCTCCATGGCTATCTGGATATCGGTGTTTGAGTAACACACATAAATTCCCTTATCTCTAGACTTCTACAGTGTACCCTTTAGATAGTTTCTCACTTTTTATTTTTGGCATTTGCAGCCACTGTTACCTGTTTTAAACCCAAGATATTACATGACAGCCCAGCTCTGATAGTATCATGGAAGATGAGATTGTGCACTTTCACAAATGTGAAAAATCTTTAACTGACAAGGCCAAAAATGAGGAGGATGGAAGATGTCTAGCTTTTCTTGACAAAATCCACAATTTCTGCAAGACAACCTTTGAACAGTAATAGTTTCCTCCTAAAGTCCCATCCCCAAATTCCTAGAAGAAAGTGTACAGGCTGCATAGTTCCCTGCTTAGTCAGGGCAGTTATCTTTGTCTTTTGCTGTTAACAAGTATGGGGCATGGCTGATTATGTAGTTGCAGTAGTGAATGATGACATCATAAAAACCCAGGGAAGGATCAGGGTCCCACCATGGACCAAGATCTGCTTGGTGAAATGCTTCTGCTGACTGACAAATCAAAGGACTATCCTTGCAAAAAGCAGTCATAATTCAGGTATTTGTAATGTTTGTAGTTACGCAGTTGGTGTACCTGCTAGAAAATTAGTTCTGTACAGGTTAAATGTGTGCAGCTGGGAAACAATTTCAATAGCTGTCATGGATTTTTTTTTCCTAATGAAAAGATAAATTATTTCTTATGGAAGAAAGCAGGCATACTTTTCTTTATTACAGAGAGAACTAAAAATAACAAAATTCAAAGGGCATGCAGTAGGAATGTCACAGACGCTTAGCCTGTGATGAATTGTTAGCCTGGATGGCCAAATGCATCTGAACTTGAAACAAGAACAAAGCTATAGACACTGCACTACAGCTGTGCTTGGGCCACTGCACACCGGGGTGCAGGGCAGCTCCACCCCAGCCTCAGCACAGTGCTCGGGGTGCCCTGAGGTGCCTCACCTTCCTGCTCATGCTGCAGGAGTCTTCACCTGTGCGTGAGCAGGACAGACATTCTTTCTGCCAAGTTCTGCTTTGGCTGTGCTCTGGGAGCTTTAATACTATGTGAGTGCTGCACAGACCCTTCTGAGCTTGAAATGACTTTCACTGACATCAAGCAAGGGCATTCAAATGTCACTAAAGTGCTAGTTAAGCAAGTGCCAAAGTGGTGTAAAGGCCTTTTATGTGGATTTCATCTACTTCAGCACTGCAATTTCTTTCAACTAACACTTTTTGTTATTGTCAGTATAACAAAAAGCTAGGAGAAAAAGACACGGGAGGGGAAAAAGAGAGCATCACGTCTTATCTAGCATTTGCAAATTGAGGAGAACCACATCCTGAGAGATGCTTGCTCTCTATGGCTCAAGGAAAGAGCCACAGAAATATTGCTTCTGAGGGACCTCCATTTTTTTATTACCATCTCTATCAAAAAGGCCTCCAAGTCTTTAGAATTCCTTACAATAAGCTGTGAACATTTCTGTGCACTGCTGACAGACCAGTGCAGACCCCATATATACTAGTACAAGCTGTGTGTCAATCCAGGTTACTGGAAATGATGAAAACTCAAATTATTACCTTCCTATCTCAGAAGGATAAAATGTACTTTACTGCATGTGTTAAATGGCCATCTCAAGCTAAGTTTAGCAATCCTCTTACTTCTCCTGCTCTCATGTTTCTCGCTCTTCTGTAAACACAGCTCTGCACTCAGTGCCAGTGATGCCTTTGCCAGTTGGCTGCTGTGAGTCCTGATTCAGTGTTTACTCACTCCTGGGTCAAGCAACATGTTAGGACAGGAAGTGTCTAGCTATCATTTACTAGATTCTCCTGAAAGGCTGCTGTCTTCACCAGGAACAGCTTCACACTTGGAAGGATAAGGAAGTAACCCTGCTTAGAACAAAATTCAGGGCCTGGCTCAGGTCTGCTCCAGCTGGGTCTTTGTGGCTGATTGTCCTCCTGGGAGGACCACGCAGGCCCCACAAGCCACCAGAGCACCAGCTCCGTGCAGTTCAGTACAAACCTGCATGCAAGTTTTGTCCCTGAGCTGGGGCTGTGTGGTCCAGGCTAAGCCTGAAGATCAGGACTGTTGAAAAGCCTGGGTGTGGAGTCTTTGGTAGCAGGCCAGTATGGAGTTTTTGTTAGTAGGCTGGTAGAGCTACACTACAAATGCACAACTTGTTGTCCCTCCTTAGAGACAAAGCTGTCCCTAAGGTCAGAGCTTCTTGACAGAAGTTTCCTCATGTGCTCTCCATTTGCAAAGGGTATTTGACCTGCCATCTCATATATAGCTGAAAGATAGTGTGGGTGTTAATTAAAAAAAACCCCAGCCTTCCCTGCCCCTTCAAAAAGCAGCCCCTGCTGACTCAGAGCAGTCTCCTGCTCATATATTAATTAACCAAAGGATAGGGTAAAGGTAGATTCCCACCAGACTCAGTAGATATTAATTGCATTATTTAATGATCTAAGCAAAACTACCCAACTGTTGTGGTGAGCAAGATGGGGACAGGACGCAATCTCAAATACAGGTTCAGGCTGCTCTTCTTTTTTTTACATAGTTACTGTTTTGAAAGGAAAACCTGTATGTAACGTCTAAGTTAGACATTCTCTAGGCAGGCTCAGGATGAAATTCCTAACTGCACCTCTGTTACATGCCTTTGAAAGGTTTGTACTTAAATGCCAATTGATGCCTCTGGTGCACAAATCCATTGGTGCTGAAGCAGGCAAAGAGGTGTTGCTGTCCCCCCTGTGCACAAACAGTGTAAATTTCTCCTCAGCTTTTAATTAATTAATTGCAAGAGAGATTACCTAAGGTAATTTCTTTTGATGCTTCCCAGTTCTAGAAAAGAATTAGCCCATTTTTTGTAAAACCCTTTCTGGCCCTCCACCTAAATTCTTCAGCTCAGAGGCAGCAGTTTCCCACAGCTACCCTGCTGTTGTGCCCCTATCACTTGTGCAAAGACTGTCTTTAGGGCATGAAAGAAGTTAACTTTGACAGCTATCTGCCAAGACTTCAGACTCGGTCTCTGTGGCTGATCAGTGTGAGTTTCCCAGGTCTGCTAAGAACTGTACTGAGTCACCATGAGCTATCAAAGGTGAAATTTCTGGCTTTTGCCTGAAGGCCAGTTAAAAGACCCTGTGCAGCTTAACTTGGTTACATTTAGTTTAGTTTACAGGAATCAGTGAAATTGGGTGGTTGGGTGTACATCAGCTTGGGGTGAGTTTCTGTCTCCAAAGCGGGCAGGACTGGGCTCTGCCTACTCTTGCTTTGGCACTGTGCTGGGTCTGCTAGTCAGGAGTGAGTGGTGATCTGTAAGACTATTTGGAAGACATAAAGGCCTCCTATTTTTACTTTTAAATTCTCTATTATTTTGTTAAGGCTGCTGTGGCTGCAGGCTCTAGTGCTGAGAATTGACAGCAGGTGGTAGGTGCTTGTATTCCTCCCCTCCTAGTAGACTGTAAACTGGTTGCCAGCGCAGGGGAAAAGAAGGAAGACACTGTGCTGTAATAGAGGCAGTAGTAGACAAGTGTGGGGTCTGATTCTCTGCTCTGGCATGCCAGACCTCCTTGCCTGAGTGTCTCAGCTGTGATCTAGCCACCTGTGATTCCTTTCTTGATGGACACCCTGCCATCCAGTGACATTTGACATTTACAGCATCCAAGTGCAACTGTTGCAACTGCCATGTGTCTGAAGTAGAAGACAAGGAAGCTGGAAGTTTGCTTTGGAAATTGGAGTCTCCTCTAGGTGCTACTGAGCAGTAAAATAAGCTGGCATTCGAGCAATGGGAGGGCAGTCTGGCTGGTGTAGTAACATGATGCATGTTACTACATGGCACCACTCTCTATGGGCTCTGGCTGGCTACCTGTACGGAATGTCTTTTAGCTCCGAGGCCCCTGGGAAGAATTTGTGCAGGAAACAAAATGTATGTCTGAGGTCTGGTGCATGTTTGAAAGGTGGAAAGTTACCCTTCTCCAGCAACAGCTATCCCTAATTCTTTGGCAAGCCCATCTAATTAAATATGTTAAGGGATAAGAAAACAAGTGTGTTGCTATAAGTCAGGATTCTGTTTCCTAAGGATTTGTGTCTATAAATTTTAGCTGAAGATTCACCAGTGTCAAAATGTGTGTATTTACACATTAACTTGTTCTTCAGACAAGTTTGCTTTGTCCCTTCTGTCCTGTCATGTGTTTCCACAAAATCTTGCAGGAATATTAACTGTTTACTAGACCTCAGCTACACCACATTACATCCAGCTGAAATTAGCTAATAATTTTATAATTTATTGAATTAAAAGTGCATACACGTGCCACACACACATACACAGAGAACAGAAACAAAAGGCTATTTTCCTTAGGAAACCAAGGGAACTTGGTTGGAACACTTATTGTTATTGTTACTTTTACTCTAACAGTAGCCAGATATACCAAAGTCACCATTGTGCCAGGTATGGGAAAGGAGGCTCTTTCATTAATTTCATAGAAATACGTTTATTTTTAACTCAGCCATTACACCCCAAAAGTAATTGTTTGGACTGAAGAGTCCATCCTGTCCTCCATAAAGTTTAGGATGTGATCTCCAGCCTAGGGAGAGGTTGCTTCTTACCAACCTGTTACTTATTTACACCTTTACCAGACATGGTAATGAGTCTGTAAGCAGCAAGGCCAGTAATCAAAAAAAGCTATACTGAATCTAGTCCCCCCTGAACCAAATTAGACATATCTATAATATGCAATGCATATTGCAGTCTCAAGAGATGAAACTGGGCTTTAAGGTTCCTTCTGTTGGTTTTCAGCCTTTTTTTTTTTTTTTTTTTTTTTTTTTTTTATTTCTTGTTGGTCAGCCTCTCTTTTTTTATCAGAAACAAAACCTATATTTAGTGTGCATCTATTCATCACTGATGGTTTCCTCTCTTCCCTCTTGTTGCAGGGCCCCAGGGCTGCTGCCATATGAACCTTTCACCATGGTAGCAGTGAAAATGCTGAAGGAGGAAGCATCTGCAGACATGCAGGCCGACTTTCAGAGGGAAGCAGCTCTCATGGCAGAGTTTGACAATCCGAATATCGTCAAGCTTTTAGGTATCTCAGTGAGGCATCCTGTTGCCTTAACAGGATGGTGCATCACAGCAAAGACTCCTCATGCTGCACTGAGTATACTGCTGGCCATCTTGCTGCCTAGCTCTGCTTCCAGTCTAGTAACTTTGACACAGATGTCTTGCAGTGAAGACATGAACTTCCTGGAACTGTGATTTATTTTGTGGGTACTGAAAAGAAATAGCACAAGTTTTGTTAGTCTTATAGGTCCCACTTACTATTGTGATGTCTGAACACTTAATAGCATTAAAAAAACCAAAATTAAATGAACAAAAAAAGCCAGCCACAAAACTGGTCTCTTCCTTTCCTTCCATTCTCATCTCTAAGGACATCTCTCTTTGTTGGATTTTTTAAAAAGTCTTGATGCTGCAGCTTGGCTAATAAGACATTTTCTGAGGAGAAAGCTGCTGGCTAAAATATTCTTTTAGAAAATTGTCATTTTTTGTCTGAAGTAGATTCTGCTGGCCAGCTTTATCTGTCAATTGTGCTCTAAGTTGTTGTATGCAGATCTCATTCTCATGAACAGAGGTCTTAATTTATTTCAGTAGGAAGTTCCACAACATTTTGAAATGGATAAAGCACAATTTTGGGAAAGCTGGGTTGGTACCTTGGCTACAGGAAAGAGAAGCAGGAAATACACCAAGCTTGACTAAACTTTGTGTTTACTGTGAATACCTTTTAGGCCAGAAAATGGCACAGGTACAGGCACAAGCTGGTATCACATCATGGGGCTGTGGAGAAACAGCCACATTGTTAAAGACAGCTTAGATGATAAATTGCTCACATACACTTGTCAAATCCCCATGTCATCAGATTGGGAACAGCCATTTGTTTTTCCTCAAAAAAATCAAATATTAGGTCATCAACCAGAACTTCAGATTTTACAATAAGTTGTAAAATCAATTGCTAAATGATGGCCCTAAGAAAGCAAAACACATACATTTTAAATGTTGGCCTTTGCTGGTTAGGGGCAAGCTATCACTGTATGATCAGTAAGGCTCATGGAAGTGTGGTTAATGCTGGCCCACCCACCAATGGAGCTGATGAAGAGCCAAGCATGTGCCCTTCAGTGGGACTGCATTCTCCATCTAACACATATGGCAAATATCTCCCCTCTGCTGTTTGTTTTTGATTTGTCTTTCTTTCATTTTTTAATGTCTGTCATGCCAGAAGTAATTCCTCAACCATCATTTTTTGCATGAGTTGTTTAAAAAAAAAAGAAAAATCTATAAGGGCAGGAATTTCCTTGAAATTCAAGTGTTCCACCAAACCCTTGAACATGCCCCATGTAAATAATTTTGAAGTCTTCCTGCATATGTGTCACCCCTACAACAATACATTGTAATAATACAATAGTCACAACAAATAAAAGAATTAGAAATAACATGATCAGAACTTTAAAGGTTACTTCCTGAATGTCCTTGCAGTTGCACCTGGGAAGAGGCAAAACTGCTGCTAATACAAGCTTAAGCATAAAGCATAAACTTAATTAAACACAAGTCCAAAATTCTGTGTTTTACCTGGGATGTCGAGAAAAATTCTGCATGCAGGCATGTGCATGACTTGTTAGCGTCACCCACAGAGCTCAGCATTAGATCCCTGATGAAGGAACTTCAAAAGAGGCAGCATGCATGCAGATGCAGATGGATGCATGCAAAGTGCATGGTATTTTCATGGTTACCTCTCTCTCTCTGCATTGTTGAAAGCTTCCCTTTTGCTTGTTTTTGACTTTTTGGCTTTTGCACAGCAGAACTCCCTTTGCTACCCAAATGACCTGTGTGGTCTGTCCTCTGCCAGGCGTGTGTGCAGTTGGGAAGCCGATGTGCCTGCTGTTCGAGTACATGGCCTATGGGGATCTAAACGAGTACCTGCGCGACCGCTCGCCCCGCAACCTCTGCAGCCTGGCGCAGGGCAGTCTGGACACAAGGCTTCGCCTGCCGAACCCCCTGGCACTGTGCTGCACCAGCCAGCTCTGCATTGCCAAGCAGGTCGCTGCTGGCATGGCCTACCTCTCCGAGCGAAAGTTTGTCCACCGGGATTTGGCCACCAGGAACTGCCTGGTCGGGGAGAACATGGTGGTCAAAATCGCAGATTTTGGTCTCTCGAGGAACATGTATTCGGCTGACTATTACAAGGCAAATGAGAACGATGCCATCCCCATCCGCTGGATGCCTCCTGAGTCCATTTTCTACAACCGCTACACCACAGAGTCCGATGTGTGGGCCTACGGAGTGGTGCTGTGGGAGATCTTCTCCTATGGCATGCAGCCTTACTACGGGATGGCTCACGAGGAGGTCATCTACTATGTGAGGGATGGGAATGTCCTCTCCTGCCCAGACAATTGTCCCCTGGAGCTCTACAACCTGATGCGCCTCTGCTGGAGCAAGTTGCCTGCTGACCGGCCGGGCTTTGCCAGCATCCACCGCATCTTGGAGCGCATGTACGAGAGGGCCGTGGACAACATGTCTGTCTGAGGGACGCATTTCCTTCTTTGTCTCCAGTGTCCACCTATCCAGACTGACCTGGACTGTGAGCTCCTGAGCGATGGTGGCTTCACACAATGTCCCACTCAGGGAGGAGAAAGAGCTTGTTCCACTGCCAAGCAAGAAATATAGACTGCACCCTTATGCACCTCCTTGAGTGGGACTGAACTTTAGCCACCAAGATAGGCCTCCTCAGATTAGTGAGAGTGCTGGTCATGCTAACTCAGTACTTATATTTAGCATTTCCAGGAGCACAGAGTTACCCAGGGAAAGCAAACAAATATTTCTTCCTAACCGCTGTTTCTTCCCTTCCTAACAGATCCCACCATGCTCTTCTGCACTCTCGGCTTTTACCTTTTTTTCCCCTTTCTCTTACGTTTTCAAAAGTTATTTAAAAAAAGATTGCAGAGTTCAATCTTCTTTTGGGGATACCGTTTATTGTTTTATTTTTGCATACTGTTTACTATTTGTTTTTGCATACTCAGTCCTTTTTGCAGAAAAAGGATGTTTCTTAAGCCATAGGCTACTATTGTCTTCCTTTTAACTTCTACAATAACACTGACAGAATCAAAACAGGAGCCTGCTGGACCACTGGAAGCCACCTGCATCTTATGTTACAGAGACAGGCAAACTCCTGTCAAGTATGACACTTTCCATTTTCCAGTGTGGGAAATCCAGAGCCACGTTCATTTGATGTTTGTTAGTTTCACCTTAAAGCTTTCCTTAAGCATTGCAACATGTCTTTCCTGCCTTCTGCTGAAGCAGCAAAGCCATTTGGTCCTATGGGAGAAATTCGTCCCAATAGCCTGGTATTGCACCTTGCAGGTATCCAAGGTGTATTTATTTGCCACTGCATGGTCCTCACCATGCTGAAAGCAGGGAGAAATGCATCCACTCTTGCAGAAGTGTGACAGGTGGTATTAACTGTTTATTTCCTTTTCCTTTACAATCTTTGCCTCCTGTTTCTGGTTTTCCTTTCCTGACAGACTCTCTTAAGTTCCATTACAATATTTGCTGGCCCCTCGTGCTGTAGTTTACAGACAGAGAAGTAAGGAAGGTGGATGTCTGCCACCAGTGTCCTTCAGAGACAACCTGTCAGTAAGGAGAATGTGGAGAAAGTGGGTGCACACAAGAAGAATTGCAAACTGTACATCTGCAGGGCAAAGATGAGACTGCAGACTCATCTCCAAACACCAAATGTTTCTCTGCTAAAAGTTCTCCAAATTGTAATGGATACTTTAGTGCCTGAGAAAATTTTATTCCTCTGCTGACAGGTGTAACCTTTTAGCTCCTTGTGGAGTGAGGAGCAGTTGTCCCAGAGCCTCATTGCTGATACAAAATATAGCCTGAGGCAGGGATGTGCATAATGACTGAAGAGGAGGAGTGCAAGGGAATGAGTGTGGGTTCTGTGACTGGGACACACTGGTTTAGCCTAAACAGAAAGCAGCAGCAGAGAGCAGCTATCTATGGTTTCTGAAAGGTAAGCTTGAAAAGGTCTGTGAACCATTATCATGAACAGAACAGGAAAAATCAACTTTCCTCTGCTGCTCTTTTCTTTGTTTGGGTTTTTATTTTGTTGGTTTTGTTGTTCTGTATTTTGTTTTTTTTTCATACAACCATAGTTTGTTCTGATTGTGGTCACAACAGTATAATTTAATGTTTTCAGACCACTGGTGTCACTTTCACTTGGAGCAAAGAGCTTGCAATTACCAAAGACAGTGGCAAGAAAAGAGGTTTGGGCTGCAAATTTTTGAAGTGCTAAAATGGCATCTGCACAGTGAGCACAAAATGGCCAGTGTTGTCTTACTCATTTAGCAGTCCTACCATCATGCTGCTATGACACAACAGTTTACTGAGGTTTGGATGCTAAAGACAAATACTCTTGAAAATTCTGAAGCCCCTAAATTTCAATAAAAAATTATACTGGCTATACTGATATAGCTCTTGTTATCACATTATGACCACCTCGAAGTTTGCATTGTTAAACTTCTGTTAGGTTGTATCAGCTCCCTGTCTGTCTTGCTTGTTCTGAGGAGGCAGAAGTGAGAAGGCAAGCCGGGAGGGATGGGGGAGTGATGCCGAGCCGAGCCGAATACACAGCCCAGGTCTTGCATCATCTCTGTAGGGGAGGGTGCACACTCAAGATCCTTGCAGTGCTCAAGGCATCGGGCATTCTGTCACCCCTCTATAGAGAGGGCAGGGTCAGAAGCTGTGTGTGGGTGATGGTGTGGGGCCAGGTAGCTCACACCTCCTCTGAAGCTGGAATGATTCTTACACTATAAGCAAAGCGCACAGTAAGAGGTGCAAAACCTGCACTGTGTGCAAAATGTAAACAAACACAGCCATGTTCAGTCTGGAGGACAGTCTGCCTTTCTGCCTTCTAGGATCCCACTTAGGACCTAGGATCTTCAGTTGTTCATTCTCCCATTACCCCCGGAAAATGATTTTAAAACTGTAATCACTGTTTTCTTCTTGTTAGCTGCCTGTAATGCCATATGCTTGGAATTTTCACTCACTTTCTTTGTGAAATAAGAACTCCCATAAACTTGAAAGTGTAGCCCTTTTCATCTAATTTTCCTAGCCCAAATGCTTCTCTCAGTGGCCCCATATTTAGGGTAACAGTGGAAAATTTGGTCTTCCTCATTCAGCATTCCAGCCTTTGCATTATAAGCGTGTACTGAAGTGTGAGGCAGTCAGTGTCTGCAGGTCAGGAGGGGGAAAGCTTCCTTTCTTGCAGGAGAATAGAGATCATTTCACTCAGAGAAGCTCTCAGCAACAAGCTCTCCAGAGATGGTAATCGCTTCTGTGTACCGATCCAGCAGGAGGGCTTAGCACCTAAATGGTGCTGTCCTTTGAGGATTAAACTGTAGTAGGACTTATGCTGCCTTAGTGTGCAGCTGGATTTTGCCATTTCTTTCTGCTGTATGTTTTTCAGCTTGCTAGGAGATGTAGATTGACTGCTTTCATGACATGCCTTCTTTCACAGATTTTTTTTCTACTCCTTATGTTTAAAATTCTGTTGTCTTCATTCTATGTAATACAGTGTGCTATGCCAGATCCTTCTAGATTCTGTACAATTACCCTGAAACATTAATTATTTTGAACAGGAGTAAACAAAGGGATTATGAGAGAGTAGAAGAGCAAGAAAAGTTTGTTATTCAAAAAAGTTGCTTGGAAGCAAAAATATTTTGCTTCTCTAGTTTGGATTTATAATTCATGTGGAGGAGGATGAATCAAAAATGAACATTTTTGTGTTCATTTTAGAACATTTGTGTGCTGCAAGGTAGAGCACTTTTCTACATTTAGTTCTGTCCATACTGGCCCAAAAAATACAGAATGCTTCATGAATTTACGTGTTGCCATTGTGCAGGGACCATTCTAATACATGAATTTAAAATAAACATTTTGGTGCTTTGGTTCTCCTTCCCACTGATAGCAGAGGGAGCCAGCAACTAGGGCACTGGATGAAAACCCCAAGAAGAGGATTTGCAGCACACATGATAAATCCGTTCCCTTTGCAAGTGTGCTGCCTTGAGCACTGGCAGCATGTGTACGTCTGACCAACCAAATAGCACAGAAATCCTCTCATGTTCCTGTGCCTCCATTTGACAGTTGCATTTAAAATGCACTTTTATAAGCATAAATTCCATAATTGATTTGACACTGTTTGCAACATGATCAAATTTAGTTTGGAGGAAGTTCCTCTCAAACACTTTGTGGGCTAATCGTAGCTGTCTTGTCTCATTTACCCAAGGGAATATACTAGTTATTATTCTGTGATTGTTTCTTATACCTTCCTGAATGATGGCTTTGAAAGACATCTCTAGCAGAGATGTGCACTTCTCATTACGTCAACCTGTGTAACTCATGTGTGCAATATTTTATAAAATAAAGAGACATTGAAAAGGATAATACTATAATACTAATTCTGTTCTCTTTGTTCTCTTCCTTCTCCAGCATGTTTGGGGGTTTTTTGTTCATTTTTTTTTGTTTGTTTGTTTTGGTTTGGTTGTTTTTTGTTTTAGATTTGCTTTTGATTTTGTGGTTTTTTTCTGAAAATGAATATATTTAATTTTATTAAAATATCTGTGTTACAGCTTTTATATCACAGTGGTTATACTGCAGGCAATTGCAGCAATAAGTCAACTTAATGTGTGCTCAAAGGCATGTTGTTTTGGTGGATTAAATTGGGTGCTGTAGGAACACATTAAGAAACTTTACCTTATGAGATCACATTAAGGACTGGACAAGGGAAAGGAGAATGTTTTTACAGTAGTGTGGATTGGAGTCCCTTGACCACTATCCCAAGGTGTAAGATGCCTCACACAGATGGGAATGACATCTGTCTCCATCCCAATATCTGCTGGTATTTGTGCCTGGATTCTGGTCTTACACCTAGATGTGTGGAATTAGTGTGACATAAAATCAAAAGGGAATTGAGTTTTCTGTCTGTAGAACACAGCTGAACAAAGTTTCATGCTGATGGGTTTATCTAAAAGATTATAACTCTTTTCTTCTGCAAATAATCCTTGAAGATGAACTCAGTAAATCTGTGGGATTTTTAACTATTTCAAAACTAATTGCAAATCTTTAACAGTCAGAAATGGAGAATCAGAACTTCCTGACCACAATTAGTCAGGCAAACTAGGAAGTACATTCTTTCTTTCCTTCTTTCCCTCTCCCTGCCCCTCCAATACAATCTAAAGTGTTTTCTGCAAATCTTCCTGCTAGAAACCTTAGGAAAAAAAGTTGTTTTGTAAATATTGTCCTTGCTGAGAAAGTCATTAATGAATTTGGAAAGGAGTTAATTTTTCATCCTCTCAATCAGATTAAATCATATTAAAGGTTTGAACTGTTAACATCACAAGTTTTTCAAGGCACAAGAAGGACTGGTGCACTCATTTCCCATTACAAAATGAACAGACTTTTGAATTTCTAGAGGAAAATTCTTCTAGGCTAAAAAGTTGACTCTGTGACAGAACCTGTCTGTACAATCTCTGCCAGGCTCCCCTCCTTCCAGCCCCTGAGGTCACCTGAACCAGACAGCACCATGGGATGTCCCGAGTGCCTTGAGTCACCCTGAATATTCTAGGTAATTCAGCCATCCTGCATGAAACAGTGAGAGTAACTTGGGTCTGGGAAAAGCAGAAGCATGTTATAGATAGTTAACTTTTCCTCGGCTTTTATATGTGATTTTGTAAATGCATATCCTTATGTTCGTGTATGTGCATATGGGAAGAGAATGAGGAAGCTCGCAAGGAGGGCAAAAGAGGTTTCACTCAGCCCTCTATGCAAATTGCTTGTTGTGTCTTTCCATTCATTCTGAAACTTTGCATCTTCAGATGTGTAGTAGCAGCTGCTTGGCTGCATGGTCCTAAGAGGCCTTTGCTAAATTTCTGCCATTGCAGTGATGTGAAAATTGTTGCCCCTCTGCTGCTCGTGTGGAGCTCTGAAGAAACATGAAGCAACTTTTCCTATTCCATAAAGAATTCAGAGGCTTTCAGTGATACTCAAATGCAGACTAGAATAATTTTATTGTTAACAAGAAGGAAAAAAGGGGAAAAAATACCCCTATCAATTTAACTATTCCACCAAGCCCACAGAGCCTGTCATAATAATGTCACAAGTGTTCTATAAGTTTCTCAACCTTGGGAGAAAAATGTATGTACTCATTCATTGAAAAATCTTTAGAAACTCACATTTTTATACATTCTTGCTGTGCATAGCTAAGAGCATTCCCTGGAGGCCTCTGTCCATACTTAGTGGCACAGTGGCCAGTTGTAACTGTAAGAAGGGGAACATATGAGTAGTTTGAAGCTGCCCTTAAAAATCAGAACTAGCAATTTTCTTCAGTGCTGGAGTGGTAGCCCTTAGCAAAGGTCATACTTTATACCACTGACATATTCATGTGCTAACACAGCATCTTATAATATCCCACAAATTTAGTATTGAATAAATAAGAGTTTCATTAGCAACTGATAGACAGAAGGTTTTATGGTAAATTTGGACCAAAAAGCAATCAATTAATTAATTTATTATATTTATTGAAGAAATATTTTTCTTCTGTCTGCTGGGATGCTTTAAATCTTGTGCCATTTATAGGCCAGTGTGCTTACTTTGACTGTGAGATAACCACACCATACATTTCTACTGGGCATGAGTGAATGTGTTGAAGCACTCATATGTTTATCTGCCCTCCACCATGGCTCTTATATAAAAGAGATGTTACACTTTGGGAGTTTATATAGGCTAGCTAACTTTAATGTAAACAAAAAACTTAATGGAAGAGGGGATCTGTGCAGAAATGAGGAGTGCCAGATGAATGAATGGGGGTTATTCACCCTCTGGATGTTGAGATCATTCTGTGCTAAATTTGACTTCTTATTTAAAGCAGTGTTAACTTCAAAGCAGCAATACTGAAGAGCAGGGGGGCTTTGGTAATTGTGAAGATGGGGAACTTCCCATGTCTGGCTGAGAACAGATGGGATAATGTGAGATAGCTGCATGGAAAGTGCAGTAAGGAGCAAGGCATTCCTCAGCTGAGGAGCACACCATTTTCCTGAGGGATTCAGAATCTGTCAGTCCCATGCCAGATTCACTCAGATTTGTCTGAGATTTGTTTGCAGTGCTTATGTTAATTTTTCTTCTGTTCTGGAACACAATGAGATCTCTTGATGCTTGCACTCCAAGAGCCTGAACCCTCCACACCTTGTGCTCTTCTCAAGGCAAAGGGCAGGACAGCCCTACTCCCTTTCCCTTCCTCCCAGCAATGTACCACTTTCATCTGATCACAGGGTCTACATAGGAGCCTGTTTGTGGAACAGGGCAGCACCAGTAAACAAGAATGTTTCCACACCTCTTAGAGTGGTGAAGAGATGTGGCTGTTTTGCCCCTGCACAGAGCAGCACAATCCCTATCCCCACCTGACCTGTAATACAGGTGCAAGCCTTTATGGGGCTGGGAGTTTCCATTTTGTTTGGAAAGAGCTCCTGGAGAGGACTGTACAAAATGTTCAGATCAAAACTTCCAGCAATGAAAAGCCACTCAGGTTTGGGTGTCATTACTGGCCCTGATGAAGTTTGCCAGGATGATCTGCATGCCGCTAGGCTGCTGAATGGCTACATTTCAAGAGAAACTGCTCTGATTTATAGCTCTGTGTCAGCAGCACATTGCAGTCCAACAGCCATGGACTGACAGGGGAATGGACAAGACGCCTTGGTATTGGTATGTTTTACATGTGAGATCCTCAAGTCAACAGAAAAGCATTTTAATGATCTGGCCTCTCATTAATCTCAGATGTGAAAAACTGTGACTGTCTGTGCACCAGGTGACACCTGTCTAGACAAAACAATACATTTTTTTGGCTAATCTATTTTACTGTGTACCACACCACATACAGACACAATGCTAGGATACTTATAAACTGTGCTGAACAGGATTGCTGTCTCTTTTGCTAACAATATGCACTATTGCCCCAGTCTACAAGACAGAAGAGTATTTGATTTAGCTTGCATGAGATAAATCCTGTCGATGAGAGGGACACTGCCTATTTGGAAACATACCCTGACTCAGCAAGACTTACACAAATATTTTTCTTGGACAGCTACCATGCGGTCAAGTAGCTGCTACTACTACACATTTGCCCTTTTATGCCAATCCAGACAAAGGATTATCTGTTAGCAAGAAGTTGTTAAAAATAGCTTGAGATAAAGTGTTAGATTGAATTCTTACACATGAGATAAAAGTATCTCTGTCTACAATAAAAAATTTGCACAGTTCATCCTTTTGGAACTCTGAGGTCGTCTTTGCCTTCACTAATTCTAACTAAAGCAATTCTAACTTTACTCAGAGATTAGCGGGGCTGATAATTATTCAGTGCTTCTGCCAACACTGAGATGGAGGGGCTTCCAATGAACTTCAAAACAAGGATGCAAAAAAATCATACTCAGGGCAGTTATATACACATGAGGCTACAGATGCCAAAGTATGAACACATTTAAGGAAAAAAACCCAAACAGATTACACAAATTCCTGTGGGAGAGGCCTGTCAATTTGCATTACATTTGATGGTTTCAATGCTTTACAGTGTTGTTTGCTAGAGGAACAAAGCTGATTTTGGAGGAAAAAAGAGCAAAACTCCTACTTTATGGATGTAGGTATGACCTGAACTGGTGCTTTTCTTAAACTATCTGCTGGCAACAGTTGGAGTCATGATACCAAAGATCTGTCCTTCTGATACCTGGTTTACTGCTCCTATTCTAAGATTCCATTGTAGAAGGGCCTGGGTTGTAAAATCTGGGCTCAGATTACAGGTGTCTCTTACCTGAAGGATAATTGATTGGTCTGGGCTTGGCATTGGCATGTAAATGGATGAAAAAAAATGTTAACTTCCTGGTTTTCTTTTACTGTGTTTTAGTTTCTTTTGGATAATTCTTTTAACACCTTCTGAACCAACACCTGAGCATCCTTCAATGGGCAATTGACCTGTGTGCACATGCAGGGCTGAAAGAATCAGAACAAACTCCTGGTGCAACTCAAAGTACTGCTACCCACTGACTGTGTCAATGACTTTCGACCATGTTTCCAGCTGACAGAGATGCAAGAGTATTAAACATTTTAAGGAAATAACTTAAAGGCATAAGATAAAATAGAGCAGATGATGCAGAGTAAGAAGCCAAGGCCATCTGCAGAGGAAGGGTCTAGAGACTAAAGCCCCTAGAGCTGCGCATGGCACCCACACTTCAGTTAGGAACTCTAACCCTGTGATCCCACTGTGGCAGCTGGGATTGCACACAGACATTTTCCAAGTTAAAATCACAAACACCTGCATTTGGAGGTCTTCTCTCTGAGCAAGCCATAGGGAAATGTGTGCTGACAGGTGAATGCACACTCCACTGGATTCTGAAGTCCATCTGTGTCCCTAAGGCAACCCCTGCACTGAACTGATTTGGTCACACACATCACAGGATCATGTAATAATCTTCCTGCAGATTTGGCAATGCCATAGTTTGTAATACACCAGCACAGTATTAGCAGCAGTACTTTTCAGCAAATGCTGTTTCCATCTAGTCACTGGCAGTCCTCAGTCCCCAGCTTTAAATGATTGCAGCCAAATACAGTTCTTTTAGTTCCAAACCCTGAAACCATTGACCTAAGCAGCTGGCTGCCTTGTGTCTCCTGGGGAAGTCTTTTTCCAAAGAAACCCGTGATTCATCCGCAGATGGCTCCCTGAATCAGGAGGCAGCTCCACCCACAGGCGAGAGAACTGACAATCCCAGTGCTTGCTGCCCCAGCATAGATGTGAACCCAGGGCTGGCATGGACCTCTCTGCATTTTTACAAACTTCTTGCTGTTTGTTTGAGGCTCAGTGCTCGGCTCGGTGGTAGGAAGGAGAAAGGCTTGTGCGACACGCTGCTCACCATGGTGGGAATTTGTGTGGCAGAGACACTGTGATACTGCAGGACAACCTCCACAAGGCACCCCAGGATGGGTGTGACTACATTTGGGATGGCTTTTCTGTCCTTCTGAGGAACACAATTTGTCCTGGCCAAGCAGCAGCAAGCATGTTGATGCTGTTACCAAGTGACAGAAATGGCGGGGTACATCAGGGATCATTTCCTGATCTGCTCCATTTCCCAGGGCAGGAAAAGTGGGGAAGAAGTATGAGATTCATCCTTCACCCTCCCCTGCATTGTTAGTGCTGCTTGCTGGCCTGTGAACTTCCCACGATTTTGACACTATCAGAAGAAAATGGCTTGCTCAGAGCATGCTTGAAAATGCCAGCCTCACTGTTGACAGCAAAGTTTTTTTAATATCAAGAGCTGTGCAAGGCAAAGATTTACAACACCTATGTTGCTGTAAATATGGACGGTTTTGATCACATAACACAGTTTTTTGAGTTGCTGCAAGTTCATGCTGGAGTTATATAAGAATGACCTGTACTTGACCTCCCCTGACAGTTTCCCACATGCAATTAGAGATTTTCTTATGACAAATTTATGATTGGATCCAAACAGTTTGGCAAATTTCAGATACAGAAATTTCTGATAAACTGAGACTCCAAATAGCCTGATGCTGCCCCAGGCACATCTTCCAGATGTACAATTTTGGTGGCAGACATACAAGGAAAATTTCCACTCTTCCTCTTTCCTCTTTCCTCTTTCTTTAGAGGTATTTCCATAAAGAATAGCCTTCTAGTAGCCCCTGGCTGGCTGAATTAATAGGTTACAGCAAACTCTGGGGAAGTGCCCTTCCTGCCCTTACTATGAGGTTTGTCTTTTTTAAAATTAAATGCATGTTTCAATAAGGCCAAAATGTGGTAATTTGCCATCAACAGAAATACAAATCCATGCTGTGAGTCTCCTAAGCCAAACTGGAAGTCCCCTGCCTCCTAACACTTGCAATACAGTGTTGATCAATGCAGCTGAGGGAGAGTGAGGGGCAAAACCAGGGAGGCTTAAAACACCTTGCTAGGTTCCACAGCTGTCACCTCAACCTGCAGTGGTGGGTAAGGGAATACTGTAACTTGTGGCTCCCGTCAGGTGAACCATTAGCCCCAGGAATTAATCGAAGACCAGCCCGAGAGTAGCCAGAGGTATAATGCCAAACCCATGGGAGACCCAGCAGATAATAGGTGCTGGAGCCATTGAGATCATAGAATTTTAAGGATTGGAAAAGACCTCTAATACCATTGAGTCCCACTTACTTTACCCTTAGTTTTACCTACATTCCTGAGCAAGCAAATGGGTGGTCTTACAGCCATGGTGAGTTGTTCAGCAATGTTCAGTGAAGCATGCTTTTGCCTAGAAATCATTTTACTAAGTCTGTCCAAGCAAAAGCATCAAATGTACAGCAATAGTAGCATAATAGGAATCTTGTGAGACCCACCACATCCAACTTGTTATTTGAGGCACATACAGAATGAGATAGTCTGCCTGTTGATGAGCAAGGAGGGACTCTCTCCTCCTATTATGAATGGATTAAGATCAAGATAGTAATTAATCCCTATTGTCTATTTTACATGAGCTTCTGAGAGCTGCCATAAAGTCAATAGGTGAGAATACTTAAGTAAGCTTGCCCTAAGGGTGTGTGCAGTTTAGCCCTTTCTGATCACAAAAGTTCAGTATTTGACAGAGACTTGCCAGTAAACATTTGACTAGGAACCAAACACTTATTGCCTAACAGGATAGGTCTCTGAAACAGGCTCAGCCATGTTCTTCACCCTGCTTTGGGTAAAATACAGACAAAAATATGTTATGTATCATTAAAACTGTTACATTTGGCATAATAGGGTCTGATCCAGCTTTCATACAAGACAGCTGAACAATTCCCATTGACCTCACTTAGGAGATGGCTACATTTCACAGCCAACTGTAGTTAAGTTAAACACAAATCTGAGTATTCTGAAAGCAATAAGAAGTGCTGCAATGGCTGCTTTTCCCTTGCATTGACATGCCTGGGGTTTAAGATTATAGATGTACCTGAACCTTAGAATCCTTAGAAAGCTCTTGCATGGGCTCCCTTTTCCAGCAACAAACAAACTTATTCCAGAGAGGTACTTTATAAATCAGTTAAACTGGAACTGTGCTAAAACAGTATTTGAGGAACAGAGGCAGAGGATGAAGATATCCATTCCTGTCTTTCACTCTAACTTTATATATCACTTTAATGGCTGTTCCCTGATTTCCTTTGACAAAGTAGTGACAAATTTCTGCAGTTGTTCTGGGGCACAAAGTCTTAGTTGAAATTGTTAATACTGCCGCAGAGCTGGAAATGGTTTGGATCACACAGGTTTCATCATCACTAACAGTGGTCCCGGCTGGGTACCTTTGTGCTGTCTCTGTTTCAGTGTTAGGTGTGCAATGAAAAGAGAAGAGCTGGAGGAATCAACTCACAGTGATTGCCAAAAATACTCATAGTACTGACTAATGGATACCTTCTCCCCTGTCCTCCCTTCTAATCCTGAGAAAACAAGGCAATAACTGATATGACTCTTCAAGTCAGGCTGCTTTACTCTCCTCCCTCTCAATGAAACAGCAAATTGAGGACAAGATAAGGCTAAGTGTTGCACTCAGCAGTGCTGAAGTTTGTGGAGGCTGAGACACGAGTAGTTGTTCTTGGCTGCCTAAAAAGCTACAGGTTGCATCTTCATGAAATGGAAACACAGAAAATTAGAAACTCATGGATGGAAAAAAAAAAAGTCCAAATAAAAAGCTCCTGTGGTCTTCTATCTAAACAGAATTAAGAAATTTCAGGAAGAAGTAATTTTTCCCTCCAGAAAAAACCCAAGACAAGCTTTAAGTGCTGAGTTCCCTGGCTTGTGCAGCAGTGTGAGGAGGTGTCACACAAGAGCAAGCTATACAGGTGTAAAGCTGGGAAAGTGACAACAGGTTTGTGGAGTTCAGATGCTTTGTAGGAGGTATGTGTCTATCTTTTAGGGTATGCTGCCAAAATATGAGATCACAGCCACAGAATATGCTGCCACAACAGAGAAACAGCACAGAATATTTTTTGGGGGAGGAGAATGAAATCAGAAAATCTGTTGACTCTCTTGAAGGTAGAGAGGCTTTGCAGAGAGATCTTGAGAAATTAGAGGGCTGGGTATGAAGTTCAACAAGGGACAGTGCTGCATTCTGTACCTGGGATGGGGCTGGGTGTTCAGACAGAACTGGGACAGAGAGGCTGGAGAGCTGTGTTCCAGACAGGGACCTGGGGGTCCTGATCAAAGACAATCTGAACAGGAGCCAGCAGTGCCCTGGCAGCCAGGAGGGCCCCGGTGTCCTGGGGTGCATCAGGCCCAGCATCACAGCTGGGCAAGGGAGGGGATTGTCCTGCTCTGCTCTGAGCTGGGGCAGCCTCACCTCGAGTGCTGGGGTGGGTCTGAGTGCCACAATAGAAAAAAGACATTGCCCTATTAGAAAGTGTTCAGAGGAGGGCAACAAAAATGGTGAAGGGTCTGGAGAGGAAGCCATGTGAGGAGTGGCTCCTCTGTTCAGCCTGGAGAAGAGGAGACTGAGGAGAGGTTGCAGTCCCAACTTCCTCATGAGGGGAAGGGGCAGTCACTGATCTCTTCTCTGGGAACCAGTGACAGGACCTGAGGGAGTGGCCTGTCAGGGAAGGTTTAGAATGGATATTAGAAAAAAATTCTTTCCCAAGAGGGTGGTTGGGCAGTGGAACAGGCTCCCAGGGAATTGGTCACAGTGGTATTTGGACAATGCACTTGGGCACATGGTGTGACTCTTGGGGCTGGTGCTATGCAGGGCCAGGAGTTGGACCTGATGGTCCTTGTGAGTCCCTCCCAAATCAGCATTCTGTGAAAAGCAAAAGTCATGAGGAAGAACTGGCTGAAAGTCATTTAATAACTCCTTCAGTTCAGTTCTCCTTGGATGCCCTGTGAGGGAGATAAAACTGACTCTTGGCTAGCTGATATTGCTTCCAGCAAGGGAACAGAAAAGGTTTACAGCTTTTGTTTCATACTTTGTTTCTGGAGCACAGTTCTCTTTGCCAGCAAATTTCAAGTATCTTTGTGTGTGCTCTCAAACTTGTGGCAATGTCTGCCAACTAACTCAAGCAGTCTCAGGCCACACACAACATCTATGGACTCTTAGAAACAACAGCCATTGCATTTCAGGGAAGGGAATTAGCTCATAAATATTTACAATGCTGTCAGTTACAGGGACAGAGCAAGACAGCTCTGATCAGAATAGGGGAGATGGGCTTCAGCATGCCTGACTAATCTAGTCTGGTAGTTGCTCATCAAAATAATTTTTGAGCACAAGCAGTTTTCTTCCCCCTACCTCACAAACAAAGTAAGAGCATACATTGCAGGATGGCTGCAAAATCCAGTACTGTTCAAGACACGACCAGGCTGTATTTTTTAATCCATAAGTAAGTATATATATATATATATTTTTTTTCTTTTTTTAGAGAGACTAAATAACTTCTCCTTATAATCTCACATGTTGGAAACCAGACCTGACTACATCAACTTGATCATGACTCAGAGTCCCAGTTCACACGGTCCTGGCCCCGCTCAGGCCAGTGCCAACAGGAGAGAGCTGAACGTCACCCCAGTGTCCTGACTCACTGAGTTGCTTCCTAATGAGAATATACAGCCATGTCTAGGGTCTCCTGTGGGGATACAAGCTGCTCCCTTTGCTCAGTAGCCAGGGCCAGGGACATACCAGCAAGGTGCCTCTGCCTGTGGATAAGGGCTAGGTTGTAATCTCCCCTGGAGCTCCTGCAGCCATGTCACATCTACAGGCACTAAATCAAACCTCTGAAGGCTATGCTGGCACTTGCCAAAACAGAAACTCACTTCTGCAAATTCGGAGACATCCTTGTCCGAAGGAACAAATTGGCACTCTTGGAAGAGAGGCCCTTGGGAAATGTAATGTCTTCCTAAAAATTTAAATAGACTTTTTAAGTGGTCAAGGATTTTTTTTAGTAGTAGTATAAAGTCGATAAATAGGAAGTTGTTGGTGTTTGACTGTTTTTTTGGTTTAGTTTTTTTCTTTTTTTTAAACTGACTGTGGTAAAAGATATGAAGGCTTAGCATCATGTTTTGAGCAGCAGTACACCATTAGGGGATAGAAAGGAAAATATGAACCACAAAGGATAGGTGTGAGACTGTAGCAAATGAGGAAATGAGCGGGTTGGTATGGATGACAATTTTTTCCCTCATTCAAATTACCTGAGACACAAACAGAATCCAAATGGTCTGGGAGTATGAGCTAGATTGGTCTGCAGCAAGCTCAGCAACAGAGATTGAACTACACTTGGAACTTCCGAAAGCCTGAAGCACAGAGCTTAAGTTTGTTGTTCCATTTCTAGTTATTTCTCTTCTGCTTCTTCCTTCTCTTCTGCTTCTTCCTTTTGTCCCAGTATGTGACATTGGTTTAGGTCCTGTTCTAACTGGCATATTCTGGGGCAATGCTCCGAGTTTACCCCTGGAGCACAGAAGGCTCATGCATCAGCAATGGTATTTTCCAGTTAACACTCTCACTGAGACTCTCCAATCCATGAACTGCTTGCTAGTCCTCCCTCCCCTTCTCTCTCCCTCTACAGCTGGCTGAGATTGAGAACTGGAGGCACAAAAGGTAAAGGTCACAGGTTGGGATAAGAACAATTTACTGGAAGGAGCAATGAGATGGGAAAATGAATAGCAATGGCAACACTATTAATGACAGAGGGTGCAAGAAAGAGGCAAAGGATTCACAGGGTAACATCTCAACAATACCCGACTGCTCCCTGCACCAAACCACGCCAACCTGGTAGGGACCCTTTCTCCTGGGAACAGACCCCCAAACCCTCTTGCCTGGCAATGACATGAGGTGGTATAGAATAATCTCCAGGTTCTATCTATGCCTCCTCTTGGCTACTGCAAAAAATTATACCCATCCTGCTGGAAATAGGATAAAAGCTCTATCAACATATGATTTAACTTTGGGATTAGGTCTTAAAGGCAAGTTTTTGGAGAGAGCCTGCCTCTTTTGTGTTATTCCAGCACTCAGCTTCATGTATCTGTGACCCCAGTGAAGTCTGGGAACAGGAGTCAAGAAGCAATGGCATGAGAGCAGCAGCCTCTCAGCTTATTTTATCCACTCAGTAAAGTAATTATGTATCTTGAACCATGGCTCATGTTCAAGGGGTTTTTTGATCAGTACTCCTGCACATCTGTGTCGAAAGATTCTGAAATTACACTCATTTTTTGCTGATTGGTTTAGCTCTCAACTATCTTCATGGATAGATGAAAAGGCAGGAAACAAAGGCAATATTTTAGACTTTTCTGTGGCTCTTGAAGGCACAGACATTCAAGCTGTTGGAGGCCTTTTAAGGTGTACTGGGAACAAAAGACCATGCCGGTAGTAGAAGATGAAAGTCGTGAGTTCTGTTTAATTTTTCCTGCCGCATCCACTCTGGGGAATTTTTAAGACCTCACTACACTTCCCATCTCCTGCCTCTTATGAGAGAACAACATGCACATTGGTTTCACCAGTAACCGCATGAGACACTCTGATGTCCAGTGAGATCAGATAACATGAGAGACAGGCCAGGTGTTTCCAGAGCCTTTCATGCATCAGGATTGGAGGCAGCCAATACAAAATCCAGATTTTTGCCAAAGATGACAGTAGTGTACCTGATGCTGCCCATGCTGTCTGTCCCTGAGACTACTCTCAAAAAGCATGGCACTGGCAGCCCTGTTAGCCTACCACATGCTGCAGAGGTGAACATAACACAGCTGAAGTAATGGCACGCAGTTCCCTATCTCCCATGGTACCAAACCCTCCAGCTTGGTTGTGAGTCCTGAGAGCATGACAGTCTCTGGCATCTCCACTGAAGCCTTTGGTTTCAAAGCTGTGTGCACACTCTGCATACTTGATCTCGCAGTAGATTATAGAGACTTCTCATGAATGTTCTATGTGTGGCCAGGGGGTTCCATGAAGATGCTGAATAATGAAGCAGACTCCAGCATGCTCTTTCCCCAGCTCTTGATTTGCCTTATCCTGTATAATACAAATGGTGGGAGACAGAGACCACAAATTTGAGAAAATATTTTGGAGATAATTTAAAAGTGGGACAAATAATGGAAAATGGTTATGATAAAAAAAAAAACCTGAAATGTTTTGCAAAAATCAGTGCCACAGTATGAAAAGACTCACTAGGAGTGCTACTCCTTCTTTGCTGAGGAACAGAAGAAAAAAATACCACAAGCTATAGTGGGATTCAGTCTTCTGAAATAAGAGATAGAGGCATGGTAGGGATTTTTTTCTGGACAGAGATCAGGTCTCTATCCAGGGTGTACTTCATTTGCAGAATTCTTGCAGTGGCAGAGAAATATAAAACCATATATATGAAGGATAAAACTAGATGTCTGAGGAAAAGCCACAGTGAATGCAACAGATACTTTGCAAAAATAAGAAGTATCTGTAAGCAAGATATGCACTTTCTTCAAAACAGAGAAAATAATTTCTTCAAGTGCTTTTTTGACAGGCTGCAAAAGGTATATAACTCAGTGACTTAACTCTGCCTTTATATTTTACTTCAAAATATCAGATTTTCCTAATCACTGGCCTCAATTCTACTTTCCCTTACTCAGCAAAACAAATAAATATATGCATGTTTAATTTCAACCATGTGCTCAGATGCATTGCTGCAGAAGTACAGACAGTTATCTCAAGATACGACGAAGATATGAAGAGAGAAGCTGACCTTTGCAGGAGCTGCTGTGACACCCCAGTACTTAGAGAGCTGGCAAGTCTTATCCCACAGGCTTTTGCAGAGCTGGGAGTTTGCTCAATTACCCCATGGGAATCTCTCTGTATGTGAGGGGTCAAGCTCATCTCTTTAATAGAAAATGGGAGATGAAATGTGGCTCTCTGCCCATTTGGTTTCCGAGCACTCCCACGAAGATTTTGTGCATCCTTTTTGTGTGTCCTTTGCCAGATCTTCTTCTTTTCTATCAGCAAAGCTGTAGGTCCATGAACCTCTTGATGATATTACATCCCTGAACTTTGCAAATGCTTTTTTTAAATTTTTTTTTCTTTTATTATTTTTTCTTTTTTTCTTTTTTCTTTTTCCTTGCCCAATTGTCAGGAGGAGGAATGTATACTCTAGGAGGTATGTAAAATTTTTGTAGGAAAGAGAAAGGGTCAGGTGTTGCAACATATATTCTATTTAAGACTGTCTTGGTAACAGGTTACTTTTAATTAAAGAACTTAAGAAAGAATGGGTAGAGGCAAGGGTCCTTAGAGTACAACTTGATGTCACTCAAGCCTATGTCTTCATTCTGCATCAATAATGTGCACTGACTTCCAAAACAAAATAAACTGGTCTTCAGCCAGTGTTTTTCTCCTAATTAAATCCTCCTAATTAAATCTACAGAGTGTAGAGGTGTTGTAGGATTTTTTTCAGAAATAGAATCTGCAAAGGTCTGTGCTGGGTTTCTGAAATGTTTTCATTACAGGTCATCATCTGTGTGTATGTAATTTATAAAGTCTTCTACTTTGTCAGTAGGCAAAAACTCAGGAAGGTACATGCACCCTGCCTACCCTTTCATTCACATGCATCTGGTCAAGTTCTTTCCAATTTGCCTTTTTTCCAGTGAAGATGTCACATTAATTTCTGACTGAGGTCCTGCTACAGGTGTGAGAGAAGCTCTTCCCTAAAGACATGATCTTCCTGCATTACTCAGTGCAAAAAAAAGTGCCTTTCTCTGTCCAGTGCATAAAGCACCGAAACTCCTGCAGTCAGCACTGTGAGAAGAACAAAGGTCTTGCAGTCCTTGTTCACCAGGTCCTGTCTGTGGTCAGGTGGTGGCTGTCATGCAAGAGAAGGGTCACAGCCTTTGCGACATTACATGCCTCAAACAATGGGGCAACGTCTTTTGAGCAGAGAAGTGCATCTCCCAGAGGGGAACGTGTACTGTGTTTCATGCCATAGAAGATGGGAGCTTCTTACAGAGCCTTGGCTGTAGAGGTGCTCGTGTTTGCAGCTCTGGATGCTCTCTGCTCCTCAGCTCCCTAGCCAAGGGAGACTTACGAATAAACAATTAAACAATATTGTTGGGACGAATTTTCCAGGAGTTCCATAAAACACTGTAGTCAGTTGAAAACAAAACAAGTCCTAATCCCTGGCAGGAGATGTTCAGGACTTTGGAGGATTGAACTTGAGCTGAGCCAAAATAAATCCCAAGGGGAAACAATAAGTCAGCAACCTCCATTCCAAACAAGAGTTTCCTTAAGATTACCCACTCCTGTTTTGTCAGTGCTTTAGTGTCAAGGTCTGAAGAAAACATTCTCTGAGACCAGAGGTCAGAAAAGATTCTACAAAAGTAGCAGACACCTCTTCACCTCTCAGAGTGTTCTGGACCACACACTACTACAAGTTATGGGCATGCCTCCAAAGAGAGGAGAGGAAACTTTGGCAATGCTGACTATACCATTCAAAACTTTGCTGCTATTACCTTAAGAAAATAAGTAGTAAATGCCCCCTCTGCAAGCTGTACAGACTGCCCCAAGCCAGTACTTTTGGAAGACTGTCTTCAACCCCATTGCAAATCCCCTCAATATGAGAGCATAGATAGTCTGTCCACAAACAAATCTGCAAAATGATGACTTTCGGTGTCAGGGAAATTTCTATCTGTCACTGCAGACTATCCCAGAGGTGCCATTGATGCAGGGTAGTGAAAAGAAGTCAGTTTAAAACCACAGATTGGGCCTTTTAAGGCAGCTTGCAAAACCTGGCCATTCAGTTCTCTGCAGGCTATGAGGGACCTGAGTGATCAGGGATTAATTGGTGTAGGACAAAAAGCAGGTGAAAGAGTAACACAAAGTAACCTCCCCATCTAGTCTCAAACACAAGCATCTCAGTTTATTCAATTGCAGATTACAAATTCTGCAAACGATGGTTTCAAGTATGAGTCTAGACATATGCTCTGAACTTTTCTGTAGCTGATAGGAATATACTGGAAAAACTCTAGAGGCGGGACAAGAAAAACTGCCCTAAAGGCATTGTTTTAAACTATAAATAGCTTCTAATGCAATGCCACAACTTTTGATGCTTGAGTCTAGAGTTATTGCTAAACTTTGGTACCAAAGCAATGCACTCATTCATGTGTCTTCAAACAATATGTAACAAGCATGGGCTTTGTTGCTCAGAGGTTGTGCTCCCCATCAAACCTCTGACATAACCAGAGACATAGCTGTACACCATATGGTTTCAATGCAGAGTTTCACACCACAGATTTTTAATGTCTCCATATATTCCCTCAGTTGATCTCACGGTTTGAGTATACTGTTACACAATAATTCATTACACACTAAGAGTTATGTCAAAACAGCCATCCATATGAAATTACAAAATGCTGAAGAAAGAGGCTGCCAAAGATCCAAAAAAAAGAGGTGACATAACTACTTTGTGACAGAACAGAAAAAACACTTATGTATGCATTTATTTTCTTATCAGATGATTAAGTGAATCAGAAATGATATTAAGTTAATGTTAACATTTAATATTATATATGATTTAAAAAGATGTAACAAGGTCACATGCTCAAAGGCAACCTGAATTGCTGGATTTACATAGCATGATTGTATTAAAATGAAACAAAAGTAAAAAGCAGAAAGTATGAAAGAAGTCCTTAGAGCTGCTGTAGAAAATCCTGAAGGGCTGAAATTTTGTTCTTCCCAGAAAGGTACAGAAATGAGTGTGCTTGATCTCTGTGTGTCATTGTTGGCTTCACAAAAACTAGGAATATCATAGAGACCTACTATTTCAGTTTATTTCATTCCATCAATAAAAAGATAATAATAAAAGATAAACTGACTATTTTTAATCCTGATTTTAATGAAGATCTGAAGATGCTGAAAATGTTGGTGCAGTGCTAGAAGGGTCCTTTTTTCAGCAAAAGGGACTGGTCAAGACCTGACTGTAAGGTCTTGGGGCCTAAACCTGTTGCTAATTAGAAAGAAAGTGTCTAATATTTGTTAAGTGCAAACAGGTAATTTCATGGCAAGAGTGCAAAGAGAGGTGAAAAATAACAGGGTAAGTTCCTGGTGAAAAGGCAAATGGCTGAACCCTGTGTGCACATATCAAATGAATATCTTATTTTTTCTCTTCTCTGCTTCTTGCCTAAGGACAAAATATTTCAATGATCCAACTAACAAGTGGATCCCTGCTGTCTTACAGTGACAAAAAACACAGACATCTTTGTCCAGATGGTCTGACTTGAAAAAAAGATAAGCCAATCAGGGACAGTTTTTTAAGACTGTGTTGCAAAATAATCAAATTAATGTATTAAACACCTTGAGAAAATTCAGAACTGTCAAACTTCACACAGGAACTCACCATATGTTTTCAAAGGCAAAAAAAAAAAAAAGTGCACATATCTTCCTTCATGAAAGCCAGCAGCTTTATTGCCACCTGTCCGCATTGCACCAAGTCTGCATGAGAACGAGTCACAGACACTCTTCTACTCCCTTTGCTTTGCACTGTGTTTCTCCTGCTCAACACAAAAATTAAACAAGAGAAGAAAAGTGAAATTCAGAGATAAAAGCAAGGAGAGGCAATATATAGAAAATACATGGAACAAAAAAAGTCTGAAAGGGCAAATAGCAGGGCTGTCCTGTTCCACTGGGCACTGTAAACATGGCAAATGGCTCAGGATTTCTATTAGTTTATTACAAGCAGATCACATGCAGGGGCTGGATCATCTATCCTGGGCAACCTGATGCTTCATGTTTTTTTGGCCTTTTTTTAGTAAAAAGTTTTTTTTTTTTTTCCTCTTTAAGGCTCCTCCTTTTGCTTTTGCTGGTGTAGTTCAGTTTCAGAAAGCAACAGGAAACATGCTAGTACATGGCATTTAACCATAGTGGAAGCTAGATCTCCACCCAAAAGATTTAGAAAGTGGCTTTTTGGCAAAATACCAGCTTTCTCAAGATGTAAGTCATACCATTCTACATACTTTTCCTGCTGATATGGATGGAGCAGCATCTATGGGGAAAGAAGAAAAGGGAGAAGGCACTACTGTTTCTGAGTTCTCCAAGCCTTGAAATACTATACTAAGAAAAATTTAACTGACAAAAAAACACCCGAAAAATAAACCCAAAGGTAACCAAAACATCAAAATCCAACATGAATCTCCATGGATCAACATGTATCTCCATGATTTCCAGATTCTGATCCATTAAAAAGCCTATGAAGACTATAGGGTGATATGTGACCAGGTGGGGCTGTGGGAAGTGGCAGGGACAATGCGAAACCAACAGGTCAGAGACTCATTTTTTGAGGTCCCTAGGTAGAGATGGCCCAGCTATGGATCATGAGTGACACACAGTGGAGGGGTCTCTGAGCAGAGAGGGGATGCAGCTGAATAAAATCAGAAAAGCATGCAAAACCAGAGAAAAACCATGCTGAGCTGGACCTCTCCTTGGCAATGCACCCAAATAGTGCTCCTGGGCTTTCATAAGGGGACTGTAAATAAAGGAGAAGGAAACAGGGAAGAAAACCCAACACCTTTCTCAAGGGAAATTTCAGCTGAGGAAAAACAATATAGTAAAACAGGCACTCCTCTCTTTACCCTACAGTTGAACACAAGGCAAGTTGGAGGAAAAAACCTTCCCTTTCACGCTCCTTTAAGAGCACCAAGCACACATCTTCCAAGTTTCAGCCCTTGTGCCAACCTTTGCTATTAACCTCTCCCTGTCCAAAGTGATCTCTGAAGATCCTCCCTTGCCAGCTGTGTCCTCAGTACTCTGCTGTGTTAATTCTAGATGATTAGGCCTTAAAAACTCTGCCCAGCTGTACAGAGAAAAAAATGGAAACTCGTTTATCCCCAAACACCTCTTCATGAGGTTTCCACAGAATGTTTTCTAATAACCTGAACTGGCTTGCAGAAAATCTGACTTTCTAATTGTGTGATGGGGTTTTTCCTAGCTTTGTGAGCCAAGCTATTAAAACCACCTTTTTGCCTTCTTTTATGCTCTTTCCTTCTGTGAAAGCAAACAGGCGGTTTTTACTTTACTGCAGATCAGCAAAGAAAAGGCAGGGTAAGTTCAAAGTTAGTCAGAGTACAGATGCATTTTCCAGGGCCAGGACAGGTGGTTTTGTCATGTGGAGGAGTGTATTATCTGCTGCTCCTGTGTGCCTGGCAGACATAGGGCCTCACCCATACTGGCCCTCACTTCTGCATTGCAACTCTTTAAAAACATCTCACACTTGCTATCTCTCCATGAATCTGCAGCCATTTTTCTTCTTTATGGAAAAATATTTTACTTTTAGAATAACAGGGAGTATGAGATCAATTCTGCCTTTGATCAATGTGAGCTGTACTCCACTTGCAGAACATCTCCTTTGAAATCAGAAAATCATGTCACATTGCGACCTGCCTCAGGGGAGACAAAGAGTTACATTGTCCCACCCCAAGCCCCTTGTGAAAGGTGGCCCAGATGTTCTGGTTGGGTTTGAGTCCCTGGCGGTTTCTCCCTTGGTGTGCTTCTACTGGTCCCTGACCCTGAACTCCACCCTCAAGGGTGGAGACCCTCAAGAGTTCTGTCCCTCAAAAACCCCTGCTCGGCCTCTGTTCGGGGCTCTCTGTTCTGGATCTGAGTTTTTTTCCCATGTTGAATAAATGGTTTCATTAACAAAGAGCCCATCTCATTGGTGTCCCATGCTGGTCCCCAGAACCCTGTGGCTTCTCTGGATGAGATCCTGAAGTTGCTGACTGCAACAATGCCATGAGCTCCAATGGAAGCAGCAATTACTTGCAAAGCAGGGACTTTTGTAGATGAAGGAGAATTTGAAATTAAACATAGATAATCGTTTTCATGGAGGCATTTATAAAAATGGCTTTAAAAGTTTATTAATAGGTGCTTAATAAATTGCCTTAGTGACTGGTAATCAATTTTTAGGAGTCTAAAGGCCTTTAGTTACCTTTAGCCTTTACATATTTCAGAGTTACTTGAAATCCTTCATGACACACCTTGAACATGAAACATTTGAAATCTTGCATTAACCTACTATAAATCTTTTCCAACCTAATTTCCATCCAAATTATAACTGAAGTTTCTCTGCAGTGCATGATGCCCTTCCTGTCTGGTGGGTGGATATTTAAAGTCCTGTAGAATAGATCTGTGCTGCTAGGATGACTTGCCTTTCCTGTATTCTTCTGCAGGATAAAACTTTAGCTTTCAAAAACTGAAGAGTGACTTTGATGGGGCTGTGCTGATTAATAGGAAATGTGGTTGTAGCTCTGGAGCAGTTTTTCGTTAAAAGTAGTGGGAATTATTACCAAACCTGCTAATGATTTCCTATAGTTTTAATTTCAAGGCATGTGACTGCAAGGAGAGATTTGGTATGAGGTAATTTTATTTTTTCCCTTCTTTAGAGTCACTTTGGGAATAATTTTTCATCTTTGCGTATGGCTGTACCTCTGCAACGTGATAAAATTCCCATGCCAGTTCTTTGCTCAGAAAATTTATTTCTTACTAACAGGCCTCTGTGACTAGCCAAAAATTCATCCCAGGACAGTTTCATGGAAAAGGTTGCCAGCTCAAAGAATTTTGATTCATTAAACAGACTGCTGATAGGAACAGGCTGAGAATAGTCTTGAATGAGTTGTATGAAGTAATCCTCAGACTTTCCCTATGATTCAAACAGTGTCTGTTTGCACGCAGCCACTCATCTTCTGCCTGCAACTACAGGAGTGACCCCATACTCTGGCAACAGGGACAAGCTGGGACTCCTTGCCCAGGTCACAGCTAACTGTCCTTTCAGTCCCACTGAAATCAATAGAATTGGTGGCCATAGATCAATGGCTCTAATAAATGGGAAGATATTTGTATTACCATTTATGCATCTATTTTTATTCTTGCTGCAGAATGTTTGTTAATAGCATACAGCTACAGAAGAGGAATGCTTATGCAATACAAAAGGGAGAAATTCTAATACATACAAGAAAGAGAACAAAGTACTGTGAAAAAGAGAGGGGGAGGGTGGGGGGGGGTGTGTGAGAAATGTCTAGGAAATGCAAATCTATCCTGTAGCTTTCCAAAATCATGTTAATTGCTCCCCAAAGTTCCGACTTCAATTTCTTCAGCAAGATTATTTAAAGTTGTGGAATCCGGAGAGCATCAGAAAATATCTTGACTCATTCATATCTTTGCTGATCCAAAAGACAGCTTTATAATCGAATCAGAGTCCTTGGAGGAGTAACCGTCTATTTGTTCGAAAGCATTTTAAAGAGCTTAGCAACAGAGTGAGACTGAATCTCACATGTGACACTCCACACCACCAAGTATGCAGCTTATGAGTTTAGCATGCCATTTGTCTGACAGCACAAATTTTCTGTTGCTTTAGCATGCAAGGATAGGCAGAAAAGTCTCCCAGATATTGCTTTCTGTAGGGTGGGCCCATTTCGGATAAAAACCAATATAATTTTGCAATGATCATTGTACAAGTAAAATTCCATACCTTTTATTTTTTCCTGCTGGAACAAATTCTCAAAACATATCCTTTGACCCTAATTTAAGGGGTTTAAATTTGCTGCAAAAATCTTGATGATATCCGAGGGCTCTCTGTAAAGTTAGGACTTTATGGTGCTAGGTGATGCCGAAGCATTCAGGAAATAGAATAATTTTGTCCTTATATTTATGAAAACATGCAACAGATGGGGGAAAAAAGAGGCCAGAGAGAGGGAGAAAAGAGTAAACTAGGAATATAAGCATATTTTCAGATAGACAAGTGCAGCTAATTTGTTGAGAACTGTCATTGGAAGACCACCTTCTGGAGATGTTTTTCTTCCTAGATTGCATAAACTGTTTTTGCTCTTTTTACAGCACATGGACACAAAGAAATGTTGAGGTTGGATATTCCTGAAGAATTGTTTTAGGGACATCCAGAACTACATATGAGAGGTTTTTTCATGAGACTAACAGTTGAGCTCAAACCAGAGGGATGTCTACCGTAAATTAAAGTTCTGGAAGATAGAAAGATTGAGTTCATCTTCAGGTTCTGCTCTTGCAGATAGTATGACCCAGAAATAGAAGAAATTTTCTAGTAAAAAGTAATCTGAAGGAGTCCTGATCAAAGCAAGTAATCAACAGGGAGTAGCAGCTGACTGGCAGAGCATCGCTAAGTCAGGAAGTACTTGGAAGATGAGGAGCATGGTAAAAGAAAAGTGAGGAGATGGAGAGGGAAAGAGGGAAAAGCCCTGGTATATGGCAACAGATCAGAAGCAATCAACATCTCCAGCTGGTGGGGAATGAAGAACTCTCCTTTGTTTTTAAGGAAGACACTTTTCTTGTGCAGTGGTCAAACTAAGTTTTAGCAGCCTGGAGTTATTACAGGCAGTTAGATTTTTCTAGACCACCTCTAGACTTTTATAGGAGAAAGGTCACTCAATACACCATTTCTTGCAAGAATCCATCCCACAAGAATTTCCACTAATCCTTTGGCCATGCCATTGCTGAAATATATATTTTCCAGCTGCAGGAAGAGACTTGTCAATATGAGCAGCCCCAAATACCAGGATTTTTTACAGCACAGCTCACATGCCTATGGTGCTTTGTGCAGTTTCTTCAGGAGCACATGTTTTGATTCATTTTAAGATAATTTACAAGACAGACTAGATGATTAATCTGCCTGTTCTGGATGCAGAGCTAAGTGTGCAATGACAATGGATTTCCATATTCCCATTTCACCACACAGAGATGACAGCTGTGGATGAAGAGATCCTCCTGTTGCCAATACACAAGGTTTGATCTGTTTCCCCCAAGGTCCACAGTCATCCTGGGGGGTGGAATCAGTACAGATGTTCTGTAAAGTGCTTTGAGGCCCTCTGGCATGCAAGGACTATTCAGTGGAAGACGGCAAGATTTTCTACTTGCTGCATCAATGTTTATTTTTTTCCTCTCAGGTGCCTCAGGACAGATGCTTGCCTTTCCCTCTCTCAGGTCTGCTGATAGCTCAGATTTCAGCTGGGTTCACAAGCATTTCCTTGCTGCTGGTGTTTGGGTTGTGTCAGTATAAGAGTTAAAAGCTGTTTCCATCCCATAGTAGTTGATTAATGATACTCTAAACAAACAAATTCTTTGTACTGGTTTTGCTGTTTTCCTCACCTAGTGGCATTCCAGCACCAAATTCAGAAACAGGGTAGTGCCAAATCTCATGAAAAAAGATACCTCTGAAATCACGAGGCAGTTGTTTTAAACAACTATATGAAAGAGACATTTTCCTGGGTGAAAACTGTGTGCACTGGATTGGAATATCCAAAGCAGTAGTTCTCAAACTACTTTGTAGTGACACCACTGCCTGGACCAGAGAGAAAACCCTCCATCTGTGCAGGCTGTGCTTTCGGTTTCCATTTCCTCTTTATAGGTCCTACACTTCTTTTTTCCAAAAATTTTTCCCTTCCTGCTGTTAACACCTCTTCGTACTGTGAATGTTGTCATGACATCCCTTTCCTCGAGACATCGTTCAGCTAAGTTCTCTCCTTACTGCAACAACTGCTCATTCACAAAACAATAGGAAATGTAGTCAGTGCTCCTGACATATCTGTGTTAATGTATGATGGATCATTTCTTCAAAGACCTCCAGCAGCCTGTCCTCATTCAACTGCATTATTTCTGTTTACTCTGTCAGAGTTTGCTGGTTTTTACTTAAGAGTTTGTTGAGGGCAAATCATTACAGAGCAGCTCTGGCTCCTCAGCCCTTCTGCTGCAGCTGGAGATGGGAGAGGCCCATTCTGGGATTTGCAAGGGCTGGTGATGTACTGCAACCAGCCTTCTAACTCCCACAAACAATTATTGGAGGCCAGAAATTCTAGGTATTTTCTAAAGATGGCTCATCTTTATGCCTGAAGCTGTGAACATTCTTCAGCTGATTAAGATCATTCTTTTTTCCAATAAAGCATATGCCAAAAGTATTCTTCAACCAGACTCCTATACATTCCCTAAGCTTTCCTCTCTCCACACCACCCCATGACCTCTGTTTATAATAAATATCACAACACGGTGAGGATTTTCGCAAGAGGGAGTGAGGTGCCCCTCAGCAGATATACAACCTTTGGAAATGCCTCCTGAGAACAGTTCACCACAGGTTGTCCTTCTTTTCAGTTTACTTTTGGATGTCAAGTTATTTGGTAAAAAATAAATACCTTAACAAAAATTGCTGTATACCAGTGCAAAATTTATTCTAGGTGACTGGCTATCTGACTATGTAGCAGATGGAAAGAGTGAATATCAAACTAAATGGCAAATAGTGTTATCCTCAGGTATTTTTTAGATTTCTAGAAGAACAATGGGTAGAAACATAGCTTTGAAAAACTGAAAAGTAAATATGTTTCTATGGTTAGGTTCTGTGAACACAAGGTTTTAAATGTCTACAATACATGAAAACAATTACAGGAAAAGCAAGTTATTCCACTTACTCTGAAACCTACCTTTGATAATACCAACAGTGCTTCTGTCTCTTGCCAAATGTGCCACCATGTTATTCCCAATGGACGCTTGCTTCCCCAAAGAAGATTGTGTACCAGGGAACAGGCAGTATCCCCCCACTGGATGTTGATCACTACCTGATTTCAGAGCTCCAGCTTTTTGACAAGCACTCTTGACTCTGAAAAGTCTCCAAAATATGTATGCTGTGAGTAGCCCACAATCGGTAGTGGCAGTTTTGTAGGAGATTGTGAAGTGGGGTGGAAATGTTTCTCTGAAACACATTTGCTCCTTGATTTAAGATTCTCACTGGTTATGACAAGGTTAGCACTAATTCTATCTAAAATAATGTCAAAAGGTTTTCTTTGGAAAATTTGCATTTGTATTATTTCAAACTACAAACTTCATCTTTACCTTTAAAAAAACCCCAAAGTATTATGAGGATAATGATTAGGATGGTAGGAAATCCAGGATCCAGGCCAACACTCACCCAGCTACTTTGAGTGATCCACAGCCATTACTGTGCCTTCCACATCCTGATTGCTTGGTGTCACAGAGACAGCTCAGAGTCCTAATAATAGTCTTTGGTACAGGGAAACTTTGCCCTTGTCCTGAATATTGGTATGGACTTTGGCCTTTGTTTTTATTTTCATGAGTTTTCAGAGATTATATCAAAGACAGGTATAACTCCTACTTAAAAAAGTGTAGAAGGCAGTGCCCAGGTTTTGATCTTGGGCTTAGAGACATACACCTGGATTTCATTTTCTGATTGCAATAGGATCATCTGGAATTTCCAGAAAAACAAGACAAGACTATGACTGCCTGGGAAACAGTAACACCACTTCCTGTATTTCATCTCATGTGGTTCTGCAAACAGTTTAAAATACCTATTTTCATAAAAATTTAAACCTGTGACAATTGATTTTGCCAGGGTATGTCATATGGAAAACTGTGCAAACAAGATGATGTCATTTACAAAGTAGCTCCCACCTGTGCACTGAACATTGCAGTAAATTTGATGGAGAATTCATAAAATAGGAATACTATTTTTCTTCCTAAAAAGGGCCACTAGCCTGCCTGAAGAGGATTTGTTTGACCTAATGGACAAAGGTGCATATAAAGTAGGCATGAATGGCTGGCATTGTGCATTCCAGTTAAACCTCTGGTGTTGTGCCTTCTTTTCTGCTTCCAGGGAGATGTCCAAGAATGGAGTGGATGCTGATATCCTGAGCATCCTGAACATCCCATATAGATGCTTGGTGTTAGACAATATGGGAAACTCTGTGCTGGCTTCAGCCACTGGAACCATTGGTGAGATTCCTGCTTCCTTCCACGGCAGGGATATTCACACCCAAAAGTCTCTGAAGCCAGCAAAACTTTTATTGCATCAGTTTTAGTGTCCTGGGAGAAGGTAGCAGACCTCTGAACTCAATGATCCTGCAAAACAACATAAATGAGAAGGCTTTCATGTGCCCTGAGACCATCAGAATTTCATAATTTCAGTTATGCTGGAAGGAAATCCCTTCCAATAGTACCAGCCTTGTCTGTCTTGGATGCCTCATTCACATTCAGTTATGTTTGCACTTGCAGGGGAAAATCCTTCCTGCTTTTTGGTCTGTCATTACAGAGAGACATAAGCACTCTGTCATGAGGCTTATTTTGAACAACTGTACTACCTTCCTTCTGAACTTAGGTGTTACAACAAAATTCAGCAGGAGAGTGTCATGTTGATTGTTTCAGCAAAACATAGCTGTGGCCATGGCCTTGGCTCTGGTGTGGGAAGCAAGGAACACGTTTCCAGCCATCACAAAGGGAAGGAATGAAATAAGTCCAACTGAACTAAACACAACAGGAAATGGGCTGGCAGCTGGATGGCTTGGCCTTCATCCTTCAAAGAGTGTGGTGGAAATCAGTCCCAGTGTGCTTGCAGCTGCCGCACAGAGGGTCAGTTTGACATGGTCATCAGAGCCCTTTTCCCCCCCACTTCATCTTAGTATTTATGAATGAAAATTCTTGGTTGCCCCTGGGGAATCGCCATGCCTGAAAGGACCATAGCCTCAGGGGAGAAAACCAGGGAAAATTCAGGTCATGTTTTTTCATAGAGTGTTGTGGGTTCATGCTCCCATCCAGCAGCCATCTCACCCGCTAGTGAGTTTGATGCTGGCTTGTCCCAGCCAAGATCCTCCATAATGGATCTCTTGTTACCTACGTCTGCTCTAACAAATGCTGCTCTGTGTTTTAGTCATATTTTGGAGCTGAATGTCTCTGCTCCCTGTTTTTCAGGCAAAATCCATTCCTCTATTTCTCTCCTCCCAAGCACCACTTCAACATGACTCCACAGGCCTACATGGTCCCACTGATTTTCCATAATGCTCCTCAGCAGCTGTAAGGGTCTGGGTTTGTTTAAATGATAAAACTGCTGACTAATGCAACCCTTCCAGGTTTTCAGGAAACTCAGCCATTTCCTGATGGACTCTACTTCAGCATCCTACTTTTCAGCGGGTCCTTTGATGGCTTCCTTATTTCCAGGCCTGCAGAGAATCAAGCTTAGCAGCCCATTAGTTTTCTGTCTGTGGTTCAGCAAAGCTTAATCACAAGGTATTTTTCACTTCTTCATTTAATCCATTAATTTTCTTTTTTTTTTCCCCCAATTCTCCTTTTAGTTTATAATCCCTGAACATTTGTTTTTTTTTTTTTCTTTCTTCCTTTATTACTACTTTTTGGTGTGCAACTGCATTCTTATGTAATTCTCTCTTTCTTGTCCAAACTCTCCTCCAAGAATGAGGTAAAAAGATTACCAATCAGCTCACACCCGAGTTGATACTGAGTCAGCTGGGTGACAGAGTTGTTTAACAAAGTGACTTGATGTAGAAATGGCCTCATTTGCTGTTGGAAATGTTTTCACATGAATACGTTAATTTATTGCTCTGGGTTCTGCAAAAACACATTACAAAGAGGTATTTCCCATACTGTAGAACTCATGGTGGAAGGGGAGCAGAGGGCATAAACCTAATACTCCTTACTGAAATGGAATACTTAAATACTGAGGGCTAATTGCCTAGTTGTGTGCAAAGTGTGGCAGAGACACGCATAATTTCTTTGCATGGATTCTTGGCACAGTATTTTATTCATCTGGCTGAATTTCCTCTTTCTTTTGATTATTCCTTGCATTTGTTGACCTTGTCCTGGGTCTCTGGATTAGAGGCAGACCAGAAGGGGAGGCATGGGGTGGCACAGTGTCTGGACTGCCGCATCGTATCATGTGATGATAGCCTTGTGCATCAGCACTGAGCCCCAGGAGAGGGGCAAGCCCTGGGACCTGAGCCACAGCCCTCCTCCAGTGCTCCACTGCTGACTGTGGGGGCAAATCCAGCCACAAACGGGCTGGGCATGATTAGAGAGGAGGAAGAGGCAGGAGCCCACCCAGGCTGGTGGTAGGATTGCAGAGGCTCAGGAGCTTTATTGATGGACAATTCTTTGATGAATGACTTGATTGGCTTTGTTTTTCATTGTATGCTTGGCTTGCACACAGTGCTAACTAATGAAATTATGGGGTTTCTTACTAAAATCACGTTTTAGAATGTATGTCACTGCTAGTTCATAGCAAACAACATGGCTTCATTGTAAATGTATACGCCGTGTAATTTATTTATTTTTTTTTTCACTCTTAATGGAAAACACACTGTTTTGTTTGGACCATCTCCAGGCGTTTCAGCTATGGAGTTACTCACTGAAGGTGAAGCATGTGGGAGGTTGCTCTAAGCAACATTACTAGTAAAGCCACTTACTCTGAATATTGGCTGCTCTTTTACTTTATTTGGATGAAGAGCAATATTTTCAAAAGTGTCTGAGCTACTTAGGAGTCCATGGCTTACACCAGAAAAATTTCACTGGCACACGTTGGACTGAATGTGATGTTTTCCTTCAATGCTTGTAACTTCAGATAGAAATACAAGACACTGGAACAAAGGTGCCTTTTACTAATGCAGCTTTAGTTCCTGAACCAGATTAACCTGGTCTGGCACAAGCAGTAGGAGACTAACACAGATATCTTGACACAAGCTGAGTTATGTCTCTTCTATCAAACTCAGTAGAATGAATGCAGCCGCTCTTGCACATATTTAAAGCACTTGTGAAGAAAACTGTTTTTGACTTTTTAAGAGCCAAATTACTCTAATAAAACTTGATGCTTCTTCTATGCAAATGCTTTTTGAAAATGTTAGCCTTGCAAGTAAAAGAACAGAGCACAGACATTAAGAAAAAAACCCAACAATGGTATAAAGACTGCCTTTTATACCACTGTTCATTGGAACATGAGTAGAAAAATGAAGAACCTAAATTCTGCATAGATGACTTAGATACTTTTTCTTTCACCACTGCCTAGAGCTCACTAATGAATAAAATGTCTACCTTGGCTGTTACTGTTATGCAAGAAATTTTTAAAATGCTACTCAAATGCTAGACAGAAAGAAAATCCCACACCCTGTTTCTGTGTGCAGGGTACATGCATCCTGCTGGCTGTATCTGCTGTGGGATGGATTCTGCTGCCACAGGACAGCCTTTGTGCTAGGCAGTGCAAGCCAGAGCTGTCTGCTGTTCAGTACTCACTGGAGAGGCAGGGGGGCCAGCAGGCTGCCATTTTTAATATTTTTAATCCTCCCTGGAAGGATCCTCTCATATTTTCAAAGCCATATATGTTGTCTGACCTGTCCTTTTTGGCTGAGTTATAGCCATGAAGCACAATTTAAGGACAGTGCAGAGGATCCCATCCTGAGTTCACTGTGGAGCACTGTGGTACCTCCTGACAACAACCCTCATCCCAGACAAAATTTATATCCTTCCTCTCTGGGCCAGGTCTTGAATTCTTACAACCCATTTTGTGGTTTCATTATAACCAACCATATAGTTAATTCAATCCCTATTTAGTGGTGCTCTGCTATATCCTCACAGGGTTTCCACCTCTTTGTGAAGTCCTAGAGGCAGACAAGAGGGTAGTCCAACTTGTCTTCATTTCATATAACTACTCACAAACATTTTTTGCCGTGTTCCTCTTGCAATGTGGCCCTGTGGCTCACTTCTGGCTGCTGCTCTTGGTGGGGCTGCCCTGGCACAGCTGCCACCTGGGCTGACTTCACACCTCAGAGTGAAGTGACTGCCCCCTCCACAGCCCCTTTGGTCTCCCTGCTGCCCACTACACTATGCAGCCATGGCAGAAGGTTGAACAAAAACTCCCTGACTGCTCCCCCTTCTCTGAGCTCTCCGGGTGCAGGTCAGGTTCAGAAGCTAGGAGCATTTTCAAGCACAGTAAGCTTCCTACAGCAGGTAGGTTAAACATGGTTTGCTCGAAAAAGGAAGTTGTTATCTATGGATTGCTATTAAAAATAAGCAGTTTCTTCCTTTAGTCTTGTTCTTTGTGCTTTCCCAGGATTTTGGAAGTCTTACTTCGATTCAGGGTACGTTCTGCTTACAAAAATAGGTAAGTAATGCTGCCCACTGTTTTCCAGTTTTCTGCACAGAAGTAAAAAATAGAAATCAAAAAATACATCCTTCAAGTACAATCCTGCAAGTTTTCATGGAGTTTGGCTAAGCAAAATCATTGCCTGTCACAATTGTGTTTTATGTGTGTCCTTAGAATAAGTCATTAAACATGTCTGGTGTTCTCAAACTAAAAGAGACTTCAAAACACAGACTGTGCTGTCAAGAAAAGATGTCTGACAGTCAAGATCTCATAGCTGCCACTCTCCTGTGCACTCTCTCTGGTAGATCAGGTGTGGATGCCTTGTGCTTTTAAGCATGTAGACTGAAAAACAACTTTTCCACTTTATAGAAAATATGCAGGCTTTTTCAGGAGTGCAAACAGGAGTGTGCATATGTCTGAATAGTATGAAAAAGGACAGATGATCTCAAGCCTAAACAACAGCTCACCTCTAAGCATGTCCCTGCAAAGATGTAGGAATGACGTTTAAAAAAAAAAAAAAAAAAAAGAAAGGTCAGTCACCTTTTTCTGAGTTGAAAGGTTAAGCCCTTAACCCAGTCCAGCTCAGGAAAGTCTGTTTTCCTGATGAGTCTCTTTAAGAAACACCATATGGACAGCCAACTTGGCTGAAGAACATTGCATTAGCTGTAGAGACATACATATGATACTGACATTTTCCCTGACACAAGAATTTCTAAACAAAATAATTGTCACTTGTTAACATATATTTGTGGCTCAAAATCAGACCTCACTGTGATCAGACAGGAGAGGGGTCTGGAAGGCAGTAGCAGCTGGAGTAGCTCAAATCAGGAACATTTTTGAGTAACTCCCTTGAACTATGAGTGTTTACATATTTTGAAAAGCAGGATTGCAAAGAGACACTTGAGGACAAGAAGAATGTACAAACTTAAAAATCTGTGGCAGAATAAGCAGCAAAATATCCAGATATCATGAACTTTTGAAGAACAGAGAAATAGAGAAACCCCAACCTATTTCAGTGATCCTTGAAGTGTCCTTCAATCTTTTGAGTGGTAAAACACCATTTACATAAAAACAGTTTAATTTTGTGCTCAGTGTGGGTGGTAAACGGGAAGGCTTCTCCTTGTTTCAATTGGCATTTTGATCTCTTAAGAAATTAGCTACACCTAAAACAACAAAGTTTTTCATCAGAAATTTAAAAAGTAATGTCATGGAAGGGGAATTACTCTTTCCTCTTGAACAAAAGCCACAACCGAGAATTCTTTCCTGAACTTTCTAGAAAGCCTTTGAAAGGGTTAATAAACCAAACTCTGCACAGAAGGTAGGGTAATCTCTTCTGCATTGTCCCTTTTCACAATTTTTCACTTCCTTTTTCTCTATATATTGCATTTCTTTATTTCCCATAGAATTATAAAATAGTTCTGGTTATGAAAGATCTTTAAGACCTTCGACTGTTAACATACCAGTGTTAGGCCCAGCAGCAATCCATGATCCTAAGTGCCAGATCTACACATCTTTTAAATATCTCCAGGGATAGTGACACCCTTCAGACATCATTGATAAAGATATTAAACCAAGCTGGCTCCAAAACTGGGCCCTGGGGAACACCACTTGTGACAGGCCACCTACTGAGCTGAACTCTGTTTCCACCTGTCCTCCAGAGAATCACAAAGGGATTGCATCTGTGGTGTAAATCACCTGCCTGTCACCTTGAAAAGGTGGCTTTCTGGTGGAGGCACACTTTCGCTGTGCCTCCACCAGAAAGCCACAATGGTTTAGGCTTTCTGGAGGAGGCACAGAGGAAGGCAACACAAATGGGAAACTAGAAGGACTCTGAGGGGTGCCAAGAATGTTCAGCAAGAGGTTGGGCATGCAAGGACTGGGGAAGGGAGCAGCAGATCTCTAACTGTGTGAAGCCTAAGCAGCTAAGGGGAGAAAGGCTTTAGATAAATGTGAAAGAGGCTGACTTGCACTTGCTCCGGCTGGGTCCAGCTCACGAAGGCAGTGCGGCCCACCCAGACACACCTGTTCTGAAGGGGCAGAAAAAGGCACAAAGCAGGGAAGGGAGTGTTGGCTCAGGCAATGCAGGGAAGCGCACTGCAGGCCCTGGGCATTGTGATCTCAAATGTGCTGGCTCTCTGCTCTCAGAGCTCCTGCTCTGTGCCTCTCCTACTGCGTGCTGAGGCTGCGAGCTGTGGCGCTGCACGTGTTGTGTATTTAATGTTAACAGATCGCCATATAAACAGCCTCGCTTTCCCAGCAAATGGTGATCCAGGGCTTAAGCAGAAAATCCCAGAGGTATTGCAGCGCATTTTCATGAGATGTGATTTATTTTGCAATTGTGTGTTTTGGCTTTCTGCTCATTATGTCCAGCAATCAAGCTCTGTGGAGCTGCTTTACATCGCACATGCCATGCCATGGAAAGCCCGGCACCAAGGCATTAGTCATGAATCACCAGGATCTGGGGAGATGAAAAAACTTGAAGTCTTCTCATTTTTTATTTTTGTACTTAATAATGCTTAGGGTGATTAGGAACACCAGCTTCTTTTTCTGTCATTTTGCTGAAGCAGACACCTGGCTTCCATCAGTGTGTAAGTGATTGGCTTCTCTAACAAAAGGCAGGGGGCTAATGAATCCTTTACATAAGTCCTCTTTTCTTCAAAATGTGAAATAAGATTTAGCAGAAAAATAGAGTCCTAAAGAGCTATACTCAAACAGCACAGAAAGAATAATTTTATTTCACTTCTGCTTCCTTCCTATGCAGATCTATGTGTGGACACATCCATTTCTATACATAAGCTAACCAGATTTGGTTTAGTTAACCTATGATAAATCAAAACTGCAGACACATTGGACACATTGGAAGAGAAACATGTCCATGCGGGGAAAAAAAAAGAAAAAAAAAGAAAGGAAGGTTACGAGCAAAAGGTAAAAGGACAGGGAAAGAGAGCAGAGGGATAAAGGAAGGAATAGGAAGAGGGACAAGAAGCAGTAAGTTTGTTTTTCTGTTCAGGAAATGTTTTATCTATAGCAACCAGATGAGGTCTGAGGTTAAATGGTGCAAATGTGGACTTCACAGAAAGGAAGGTGGGCATATAAGAATCACAATCAGGATTAAGTGATTTACTGGAAATAACCTGTCCCTTTGCTGTCCCTGTGTTTTAGCTCTAAGCTATCTTCTGGAAGAGAAAAGCCTGTGCCTCGATAGAGTTTTTGATTAATTCCCCTCCACATCCAAAAATACCAGCTCTCCCGAAAAAGGGTATTTCTTTCACACTCCATATTACACATGCCATATACTTTATTGTACTAGATACAACCTCTAAACATTTACAGTAAGTGCACTTAGTAACAAAATTGTTTGCCAAAGCTCATTGGCTCTCCCAATACTTTTGAATTACAAACACGGCATTATTTAAACAGGAAAAATTAACAGAGTCCTGAGTCTCCCACATACACTTCTGGTTATCAGAATTTTATCACAGGCAAATGGGAACATTTCACGGAGGCTCTTGTTAAAATGCTGGCAGCTGGCAGTGTGTTGCATTTCCATGTACCGCAGAAGACAGCAGCATAGTTTAATATCCTTGTGCTCTGTGTTTTTCTTGTGGTTTAAGTTTGTTTTGTGAGGTTTTTGTTGTAATTTTTTTGTTTTGGTTTGGGTGTTTTGTTTGTTTTCTTTAAATATCAACCTCTTTTTTTCTTATTGATAGATTTAGAAAAGAGGAGCTGGATGAACAGCTTCTTAGAAAATCTTCTAAGAGAGAAAAATGGAAGGAAAGTTAAGGGCACATTTTCCTAAGGAGCTGTGGCTGGACAGGTGTGTGTGTCAGTACCTTTTAAGCTAACTCTCTATTGGAAGTGGCCTGTCCAATGAAATAGTAAAGCCCAAGCAATTTGTCTGAACAAATGAGACTGCAGTTGTAAATCCCCTCCTTGCAGACATCAGGGTATAGCACAGACTGATGCCTCAGAGCAAGAACTGGTTTGGAAGGACATGACAGGTACACTTGCAGTAACAGGAAAGCCCTTAACAGGACCAGAAAAGGAAAAGCCTGTATTTACCTCTGCAGCAAGTGGAAAAAAAGACCCAGCTTGCTAAGACTGACCTCTGCCAGCTACATCCAGCCTCACAGTCAGAAGGTACCCAGAACAATGACAGGGACACGAGGGGTGGAGTCACGCCTCCACACAGGGTGGGGACCTAGAGAAATGGCTTTCCCCACTCTGCTTTGCATCGCCGTGATTCACACAGGCAGAAAGACAGACTAGGGGCTTTGAATCCTACCTAGGAAGTGCAATCTTTAGGGTGGACTTCTATTTCACAGAAACAGCTGCATGGTTTTTGTCTGTGGATACCCACTGCAGACAAATCTGGCTGCAGCAGCTTCACAAACACAAACCCCAGATGGCTTTACAGTAGTTAAGCATGGTATCTGGTAGCGTTCTCCTGGGGCAACACAAAGGTCAGAAAAAGCTACAAAACCAGTTTCAGAAGCAGAGCCCACTTGAGTTTCCCCTGCTCCTGGGACCCAGACTGGCCGTGGTTAAACCCCTGCCCACCACACCAGTACAGATCAAAAGATAGTCCACGGAGTGACCCAGAAAGTTTCATTTCAGTGCAATCCCACACTGAGACAAATTTATGTTGATATTGAGAAGTTACTCAGCAGAGGAAGGAGAACTAAAACACTGGACATAAGACATGTCCTTTCCTCTCTGACATGCAAGTTACCCAGGCTTAATTTTCTCCATGAAGATAGCAGGCCTGCCTTTTCCTTTTTGCCAAGTGGCCCACTCCAAGCCTTTGTTGCCTGCTTGTTTAAATGCTGTTACAGCTGTGACTATCTGGCAGAGTTAAAAAACAACAATGGTGAATCTTGTGGCAACTCTTCAAAAAAACTGTTACTGGTGCACTAGGGACAGAGAGGTATGTTTAATTTTAGGAATCACTGAAAAAGTCTTTTTTTGGTCTGCCCTCTCTTCTATCTGCTCAGCTTTTAGTATCTCAGTCAGAAGCCTGAGCTGCCTGAAGCTGCCATGGGATGCCAGAAAACTCAGTAAAAAAAGGGTGCTGGCAAGAAAACCAATGTGTCAAACATGCATAGAATATATTTTCAATCTTTTATAAAAAAGTGGGGTTTTTTTATAAAAAAAAGTGCTTTTCCTGACCAATGGGTTACCTAGCCTCTCTATATAAGACAGCAACAGGGAATTAAAATTCAAGGCCATCTTTTTAATTAGTTTTCATATTTATACTGCCACTGAAAATACATGAAGTAAAAAACCACATTTTCCTTGATCTGCAAATGATACTCCTTTTAATACACAGTTCCCCACCACTACAATTGCTGACACAAACACCATTACATTTGAACTTCAAGAGGATTTGCTTGGACCAGAGGCAATCAGCAACAAAAGAATTTTAATGACTGTGGGAGGATCGTTGGTATTTTAAGAAGTCTTCTAAAACCTTTTGAAGAATTTGAGATAAGTAAAAATAAGTGGGGTAATCTTTTTCCCTAAGTACTTTGCACCATGTTTTCACATAGCAGAAGTGAGTTCTACAACTGCACAATGAGGCTGGAAAATCTGAATAGAAGAGCAAAACTTAAAAAAATTCTGAGATGAAAACAAATAGCTGGGAACCATTCTAAGGAACATAGCAAATAAATCCTTCTATTCCAGGCTCTGGTTTTTATTCTCTTTGCTCACTGGAGCTCTAATTTCATTAGCTTGCAAAGAACTACTCAATTCACAGATCAGATTTCTTAAGGATATATGAACAACATGTCAACAACATAAAGCACTAATCAAATTTTTATACAGCAGCCATATGCTCAGTGAGTTCCTCTAGAAGAATTGCACAAGCAATATTCCTCCTGTTCCATTTGATCTGAAACACTGCACTTCACCTTTTAGAAGAAAATCCACCAGTTGCCAGACATGCTCCTGGATTAATATACGTGACAACTGAAGTTTAGCTGCTGCCAGGAATTCAAGAGGTTCAGCCTCTTGAATTGCTGAGTGCCTCGTTGGGTTGATCAATGTACCTGGACAACAAGTGCCATCTGTCACAATCACAATGACAACACAAAACTTCATTGGGCATCTGTCTTCACAAGAGGCCTCTGGACCCATCCATGTAGCAAACATGAAGCTTGAAAATACCCCTGCTTCCAAGTTATTCACTCATAGCTTCTCAAAACCCACCAGACTTCCAGCAGGTTAAACTAGGGTGACTGATTTGCTGCTATTTTGCAACACCATCCTCCCACCCTATCCAGATGAATTCAATAAAAGCAAGCAAACATCAGTGAAAAGAACACTTGGCAAGGGCAACCCCTCAGCCCAAAACCACCCAAAGCCTAGAATATAGTGTCTATGGTTTTCTACTTTTGTGGGGATGTTAGGGACAGGAAAAAGTGCTCTTGCTGGATCCAAGGAAGAAAGGAATTCCAAGAACTCTTGAGAAAAGGAAATTGTTTTTCAGTCAGATGTCCTCTGTCTTTGGAGGCAGTCTTACCCTCTCCTCTCTTCTGCTTACCTGCACTAGTTCAAGTATCAAGCAGGCACTAAGAAAAAATTATGAGTGGATTAGCAAGCAGATGCTTTTAAATTAAAAAGCTCATGCAGCCTGTTCTTCTGTTTCTCAGTACAGTTCTGTGAATAAAACCAAATCAACCTGCACATTCACTTGCTCTCAAATACAGTCAGAAAAAAAGACCAGTTTTATTCGAAGCAAGTGGGTATATTCAAAACCTTGGTCAACTGGCATTCGGTGTTATGTTTGTTCTCTCTGCCTACTCCAACTTCTACAGTGTCCACACAAAACTAGCTCGACAGTTCAGGTGGATTTCAGTTTTACTGAAAGCAGTGTCAAAACTCTCACTGTATTCAGAGGAGGCAGGTTTTGTTCACTTGTTTCTCTTCTCTCTCCCAGCAAGGGACTGCCTATTCTAAGCAATTTTATGCTTGGAAGCATAAAATCCAAGCATCTCCTCAAAGCAAGAGATGCTGAAAACACTGCACTTTGCTGTGTTGACCCTCTTCCCTCCATTTTTTCCCTGTCCAAATGGGAGAATACCATCCCTTAAGTTACATTCCAGGATGGTACAATGAAGGATATATATCGCTGGGTTTTTTTGTCTTGTTTTGAGGGGGTTATATTTTGTGTGTGTGGTTTTTTTTCTTGTCTTTTTGGGTTTTTTTCTTTTATTTTTTGTTGGGTTTTTTTTTTTTTTTTTGCTATAGAGACAAATTACAATGATGAAAACAGCATCAGGAATTTACTGTTGATATATATTTAACATTGTTAGGAGAACACACAGCTTCCTGGAAAGACGTCCCAAGTTTTTATCAGCAAGATCCCACCTTTGCTCACATTTACCCCTGTTAATGAGTTTTATTTACTATCATTGATTCTTGGCAACTGCTATTCACATGAGTGACATTTCTCTTCAAAACAGTCTCATATGAAAATAAACACCTGTAAGCTTAGGTATTTATAACAGTGTACATGTGTGGCTACTATCTGAATAAGGTCCAGCCATTTGCAATGGATGAATACCTTGTAAAGTGTTGACTTTACAAAATAAAAATGTGTCTTGGTTCTAAGTAGCCCACTGCTTTTGAAACTGCTTTTGAAACCATCATTTGAATGGTATCCTAGAAATACTTCTCAGTGCAAAAATACAGGTGCTTTGCTTTCAATTACAAGAAAGAATCCATAAAAACATACCTTTTTTTTTCCCCATTAAAAATGTGTATGCTTTTTGACATGAACAAGAAAACCATTCCAAGAATATGCCATAAATAAAATTTTTGCACACTACCAATCTGACTGTAGCCCTTTAAGAGCCTTAGGGATGTATCCTACTTTAAGAACTTACCCATAAAAAACTTGGTTCCCCTCACATGTTACAAATTTCATACTGCACTTCAAAGAAGAACCTTATATACATTGTGACTAAAGTACTGTTTATTTCATAATCTAAACAAACACTGGAATACAGTCTATGTTTTTCTACTTTCTGGCAGACTTTACAAGGAACTTTTTTTTTTTTTCATGATTAAAACAATCTGCATACACACAGAACATGCATTCTCTAACGCCAATAATGAAGGTAAGAAGAGTCAGTTTCCCTCATCTTTCTGTTGCCTGTGTTAAAAAAAATACTTTTCTTTTTACCGTAGTTATGACAGTGTGGCTAAGGATACAAAGACTAGAGCACAGTTTTACTCCCTGCACAGAAAATGTTCATCACAAGCATGCTGATGGTGATACATATTACATGTCTATTAAATGATAGGCATATTTTTATCCCCTTTACTCCCTTTTTAAAAATACTAAGTGGCTACATGTAAATGCAGTGAAGCAGGTATAAGCTTAATTAATCAGAGTTGATTCAGACTGGCACCAAGATGCAGCAAAGTCCAACAAAGTCTCAGCAAGGCTTTCCATGGGCTACTGATGACCTCCTCTGCAAAGCAACGATGTTCCCCTTTTTCAAAGTAGAAATCAAAGGCTTTGCAGCATGGCCAGTCCTGAGGACAGGGCAGTCTGCACTGGTATGTCAGGCCCCCTGGAAAAGATGCACTTGTAGTCCATTAGTGTTTGAGAAAACGTGAGTGGGTTACCTTCCCTAGGGCTATGCACCTGCCCCGTCCCACAGCGCTGCCTGCTGCTCTTTGTCGGGCACAGGGCGGGCTGTGGTTTCACACCACGGAGTGGTCATTGCTGTGGACGCCAGCCAAGATGGTGTGGTTGAGGGAGGATGCTGAGCGATCCGAGCCTTCGGCAGGGCCGTTGGTGCTCTCGCTGCGCTGGCAGCAGAGGATCTGCTTGAACGTCGCACTCATTTCCTTGTCCCGGTAGGAGTAGATGATGGGGTTCATGGCAGAGTTGAACTCTGCCAGGAGCAGAAAGAATTTTTCATAGGCCAGGACATTGCACTGGGGACAGCAAACATCGAGGAGCAGCAAGACTAATCCTGGGGTCCAGCAGATTATGAAAGCACCTAGAAAGAGAAAGAATGGACAAAACACAAAGTCTACAAACATACTAATGCACCATTACTCGTCAAAACACCACAAGAACCATCCAGACAGAAGCAGCAATGGTTAATTTGCTCTTTCAAGAGCATTGTTCCCACAATTTCTTTTCACTGACCCGATGACAGGGATGCCTTTCAAAGATCTGTAAATGGTTATGGGCAGCACATCAAAAGAGCAAGACACACCCCCAAGCCCCAGCCCCCCACCATCTGAAACTCCGCTTGGCAAATACATTTACATTTAAAGTTGATAATGAGGAACATTTTTTCCCTTCAGAAAGTTAGAGAACTCTGACTAATCAATCTCTTGATCAGAAGAAACAATACTGCAATTTACTTCTCAAACTAATAATAACAAAGAAAACCTTTCTGTGAGTGCTGTGACTGAAGCATCAGTAATAGAAAAAGAGTGGTGCAGGCAGCAATTCTCAAGAAAAAGAAAGCCTGGGTCTTGTTAACCCATTTCAGCTCCATTATGTAATGGAAAGTCCTAAACACACATCCTTCTTCCACTCAAATGCTGTCCTTCAACGGATCTACATCTTTTCTTAGGGCTCTATTCAGTCGAAATTCAGAGGCTCATCAGGCTTCAATAGTGTCAAAGCCAAAGTCTTACACTGATTAAAATGCTTCCCCCCTTCTTTCTCTGTTTTCCAAAGCTCTGGAGAACAAAGCCCAGAACAAAATTCAGAGCTCAATGCAGAAATTAAATCAAATGCCTTGTACTTTATTGGGAATACTGAATTAAAGGAAGATTGCAGGGTTAGAGAGGCTTTAAATATAAGCACTGCTGGGGAAACCCTTACACACCAATCATGTCAGAACAAAGACAGGGCTCCTGAGATTTTCCAGGCTGCTTTACTGAGGTAGAAACCAATGTCTTATCATCACTGAGCAGAATTAGCACAGGCAGCAGCAATAAGGGCTCCCCAGCAGTGAGTGCTGTTTTCAAACCGGTTCTCCTGTCACTGTGGTATTTATTTGTTTATATACTGCTCCCTTTTTTTCTTCAGCGATGGTGTCTTGCAGGACTAGCAGCTAAGTCAGTTCCCACAGCATGCAGACTTTTTGCCATGCCTGCCAAGAAGGTGCCAGCAATTTCCAGCTTGGGCAGTGCCAACTGTAAGCTGCGCAAACACCTTTCTGTTTGGACAGCAAACCCACCTAGATCAAATAAAAGATTTTTCCGAAGGGGTCTGCAAGCCTGCAATATAAGCCAGGTGACAGGCATTGGTTACCACACACACATAAAAGCATCCCTCAACTGGATTTGCTTGCAGCTAATGGTGCCACTCAATGGTGCCACTCAATGGCAGTCATTTCGTTGACCAACAAAGCTTGCCAATGGAAAGAAGCTGAGGGGTGAATTACCAGCTGCCAGTAGCCATCAAGCCCTTTCACCAAATGACTTTGTCAGGGTCTCTGGCAGTAATTTGACAGCATGGGGATGAAACTCTCCCACGGTGAGGTGGTATCAAACACATGAACCCACTTCATAGCTTTTTTGTCTGGAGCTCTTTTGGATTCCAGCAGTCCTAGTAAAGAGTATTTGAAACCCCTGCAGAAGACTACAGGTTTTTGTCCCTTCCTTGTACCTGCTGCTGTAAAAGTAGAAAACGGCATCTCTTTATTTGTAGTATTGTCCATGCTGATAGAATCTGCCCCCTGCAGAGAAAAGCTCTTCTGACCTGGTTTTTACAGAAACCAAGTCAATAATTCTAATTCAACCACTCACTATTGAAACTGTGCATGTTGTGTTCAGCCTCCTAGCTAGTAAGGCAGCAGTGGACTTCGTCCTAGTTTAAGCATGTATTTTCTTCACTATAGGCTGCCTTGGGAGAACAACATCAGAGATGGGAACACTGCAAGTCATGGGATCTGCAGGGAAGGACAAAAGACAATAACAGCATCCTCACCAGGCCTGTAGCAGAAAAGTCCAGTGTGGAAACAATGGAGCTAGCAGGAAAGCTCTCATAGCATTGTTCAAAGTTGCAATTGAAAGCTTCCAATTGTCAATTTTATTTTATTTTTTTAAAAATCTGTTGCTGAGGAACAACAGAACATTCTGTTGGCATAATTTTTGATATGTTAGAAACAGCAACAAGAAGCTCTATGGTGAAGCAGATAGGAATTTGCTCCTGAGAAACCCCCCCAAGTCATCCACAAAAATCCACATGCAGCTCACTGCACTGAACACTTGTCTCTATGGGCACCTCAGTATCTCAGACAGGTCTGATAACATACTTGCTGAGGCTGCACTCAGGAAAAAGTGGACTGTGGTTGAGCAACCAAGTAATTGCTCTGTGCAGCTCAAGCTACGCTGAAAAATGGTAAAAACAAAGGTTGCCTTTCCACTCAGCTCTGGAAGGAAATCACTATTGTGCAAGTTGTCACCCTTCTGCTCCTAGCAAAACATCCCCCTATGCTAATGGCTCTGGCACCTTATTAAGTGCTTGTAAATGGTGACACAAAAATGACTCAGATTTGCTAATTTTTATTTAACTGTTGGTACCCTGGAAAATACTAAGAAGCATCTCTCTACTACAAAGGGAAACATAAATGTCAGGCTCTTAATGCTTCAGATTTAGGAAACTTTACCTGTTAAACATGGAATTCTTTTTTCTGGAAGGAAAACAAGGATTGAATTTTTTTTTTTCCCTCTTACTTAGAATATTTGTTGAAGTAAGCTGGAAGTGAGATTAAATTCTTCCCCTCCCAGGAATCTGTTGTGAATTGACTTCACCAAGAATGAAGATCTAAAAATACCACATTTAATAAAACAGTGACATCCAAAAGCTTCCTGCTGCCATATGCTGGAAAGCCTCAAGCATACGGCAAAATATTGATGTTTTTCTGCTCAGAACCAGAACTGAGAGCAGTCGAAAGTACAGCATTGGTAATTTCTAGGTGCATCTTAACATTTTACGAACTTGGTCAAAACTAAATTACAATGACATACAAAGCAGATCTGTTGCATTCAGTGGCTTGAACCATTGTGGACATGCCACAGTCATACCACTATGGCACTAGGAGAGCCCAGCATACTTGGAAAAAAGTGCAGGATTTATTTCCTTGGGTGGCCGAAGAGCACTGTTGCCTGGACAGAGAGTACCTTGGGATATTACTTCCAGCCCTGGCAGTCCTTCAAACGCAATGGCCACTGCAAGAAGCTAAATGAGCTCTTCAGTTGCAGCAGAAGGAACATTCCCATGGAACATGGCCAAGGTCTGTCCTGAGGGCCAGGCCACAGAGAGCTGGGTGAAGATGAAATGCCCGTCAGGCTGAGGGGTGAATGGCTAACCATTAGACAGGAAAGCTTGAGGAAACCAGAGAAATAGCACATCTTAGAAGACTGAAGGGTCCCTACAGACTGAGAAGCATATTTTACAACAGGAAATATGAATTACAAAATAGTTTTTATGGCCCAATCAAACTGTCTGATGCTGTGTGATACCTCTCATACCAACGAGAAATGAAACTCCAACTCCTTTTACATTGTCTGTCTTGCAGAGCTGTGGTACAAGTCCACTGGTGGCTCTCCAATGACCACGATATGACTACATCACATCTGTCTTGAACCCTTGTCTGGTGCCTCAGTGCAGATTATGTTTCCACAGTAGCTGGGTGTTGGAAACCCTTGGGTAAACAAGACAAGGCCTCACAACAAGGTTTGATTGCAAGAGAGTAAAAACTCATGTAGGCAGTAGGCATATGAAACCAGCCATGATATCACACAAAAATCTGTGTGTACAAGAACAAAAGAGAAAACAACTCCAAAAACCAGAAGCAGAAAAGAAATAAGCTACACAAGAATAAACACTAATGAACTAGTCACTCATTACTAGGATACCAGACTGGATGGCTACTCATGAAACTTCTTGTGTTAGCAGACAAAGTGTTTCCTAAGCAGCACTCTTTCTTTTTTTTTTTTTCCTTTTGTCTTTTGCCTTGGAGAGCCTATGTCTGTGTTTATTCTGTGAACATTTGTTTTCCTCCAACTCAAAAGAGCAAAATAAAAGAAGCACTTCTGCTTCTGCCAAATCACACACTGGTGTGCTTCAGAGGCTCCAGAGGGATGTAGCTCTTGTCAATGCACACCTATTCTGAGACACCCTTCTTCTCTGCCTTAACCACACTGTGTCCCTTTCATGTGCTCTCATCTATTCATCTTGTGTGTTAACTCTGATATCTGGCATGGGCTCACACTCACCCTGCAAATTCCTCAGTCTATGTGCAGAGGAAAAATATTGAAAGGGCCTCTTTTAGGGAGTGGAGAAGTAAAAAAAAGATCTCTCCTGTGTTTGCAGTTTTTTTAAGATTACAGGAATAGGATAAGGAACAAAGACAGAAAATATCAATTCCAGCTGAACTGCAGGAACATTTATAATCTGCTGCTGTTGCCCTCCTACTCTTGTCCACCCGCTGTCCTCTTGAAATCCTCTCCTGCCCTCAGAATGGCACTTGTGACAGGAAGCTGCACCCCCCTTCCTCTGGGACAGCAGTGACTGAGAGAAGAGAGGGCATTGAATATCCCAGCTATCACTGTTATCACAGCCACCAACAGGGAGAAGAGTCCTTCTGCACTTGGTGCAGGCTGAAAGCAATGATCTAGGAGAATTATTTGTTTTAATTAACAAAACCACAGCCAAAATGACTATGCAGGCTGCAGAAGTGCCTGGCATTTTCCACATTCTGATAAAATCCCACCCTCAGCAGGGAAAGCCACTTGCAATGCTAGCTGAGGGGCAAGCTCGTCAGCTGCAACACAACTGTGCTTCTTCATCTGTAAACTGTATCAATGATCCTTCTTATCACACTGAGCATTATCTTGTGCAAATCATGGACAGAGATAAGTACTGCAAGCAATAGTGCTTATTTACAGCTATGCATTGTTTTCCCTGACACAAATATGACAGCATGAAATCTAAAATGAATGAATGATATAGATGCCAAAGAGCATTTATCATTCTGTAAATATAGAGAGTGTAGGAGCGAGTCTTCTAATTCTAGTCTGACCTAATTTTCCCCAATTTTGACACAACACTATTACAATATAGCTACTAATAGTTCTCGGTGGATGAAAAGAATGTTGTTCTTGTTGTTTTCATTTTCTGCTAGAAATAATTAACATAGGAGTAATGTTTTCTTCCATCCATGGAATTTTTGTATGAAGAAATAAAATGTGACTACCACATTTGGATCTGATTAATAAATTTAAAATAATTGTATGCTAAATTTGGCAAATTCTGAAGAACTTTCGATATGAACGGCTTGCCTCTCCATCCACAGACTCCAAAAGATTTCAGGAGAAGGATGACAGTGAAGGAAAGTCCCTGAAAAATACCTCAGGTTGGGGAGAGCTGCCTACAGAGTACCAGTAAGAATGGCCATGTTCAAAAAGGTGCTATCAGAATAGCTTCGTTTATTCAAGGTGTCTTTATTTAAGAAAGCTGTACGAATTCTGAAAGAGTGAGAGATTCATAACACACTCCTGCAGTTTTTGATTAATTGTAATATGCTGCCTTCTCCTATGTGCCTCTGGGAGACTTTAACACTATGGGTACCTTTGTGCTTCAAGCCAAACATTTATCTGATGGGGCTGTGTGTGAAAGAAAGAGGAGACATCTCCAGAAAGAAAGAGGGGATAGCAGCATGAAACAGGAAATGAGAAACTACACAAAGGTAAATAAAATCTACATTCATATTCATGCAACACTATCTTACACCTACTTCTCTAAGATGATTTGAAGCAAGAGGATGTGAGCACATAAGAGAGAGTACACAACCAGAGAGCATATGAAAGGAGCTGGGTGACACAAGCCACCAGCTTGTCTTTCATATATGCCCCATTCCTAGGGATCTGTGTACTAGTCTGGGAGCTGAGCAGCTCTAAATGTGCAAGTTATCGATAAAACCCTATCCTCAACTTCATCAAATATCTTAACTCCACGTGAATTCTGTAACTGACAGGTTTGGGAGATTTTTCAGTCTGCTGTACCCATGGTTTGTAAAGAGATTTTAGAATAAGCTGGTTCTGCTAGTATTGCATCAGACCTCTGATTTCCTACTTTTTCCACAGCTACCTGAACATGCACAATCCAACCTCTTGCTGAATCTTGTTCTGGGAATTTCAACTAGCAAGTTAGGCCAGACTTTGTACAAAATAATGGGTGGATTGTGTAGGAAGAGAGAAATCATGTCTTGCTCAAAAATGTGTTTCCTCTTCTCAGCAGGAACTCAGAATGTGTCTGCTCCAAGCATCTGTCTTCACCTTTGAAGGTGCACAGAATTGTTTTGGTGTTTAAGGAATGGCTATCTTTGTCAACAAACCATCCCTTCTCTGAGGAGCCCATTTGCTTCCATCTTCAGACATTTGTTTGGTTTAAAACTTGTTAATGACTTAATGTGTAAGCAGCCTTGGGGCTCTGCATGTGTTCTGGCTGGGAGGAGCAGCAAGCCTTGACCCCAAAGAGTGAAGTTCTGTGTATGTTAGCATCACTTCTTTCTGGGCCTTAATATTTAGTATTTCATGTGTGTCTGTTCATCCATCCAATCCTCATCCCTTTCTTTCATTTCAGAAAAAATAAAGTAAAACCTCTTTATAAAGGGGACACACCATCTTGACTACCAATTATATTTCTGCTGGCACCTAGACTCCTTTGCTACAGGCTGGCCTCTGCTCTACGTGTTCTCTTCCAGCACTCACATCTCCACATTGGCCCTGCCAATTCATCATTGGAACACAAATATCCTGGTGAAATCTTTAAGTCAAAGCCTTTTTTTAAAACCAGACACACTTTGGCAGCTGTACCTGCTACACAAAGGGTCAGCTGAAGAAACATCTGACCTATCATGGTTTCACAGGGAGCTGACAACAACCACTAGCCAACAATTCCATTGGCACCACTAGCAGCATGACCACCGTCTCTGAGCATGGAGATACTCAGACACAAAATGCCTACTGTGGCCAGTAGGGCTGTGTCTACAGTGATCATACCTTCCTTTTTCTCAGGGTGGGCCAACACTTTTCATTCTCTTTTGTATCCTTGTAGCATCTAAAGCTTTGGAAGTTTGAAGCAAACAGACAGAAAAGCCTGGGGATGACCAATAACAAAATAAGACTAACTGAAGAGGAATGAAACTGGGCAGTAGCAAGCCACCAGAACTGACCTGCTTATTTCATGGGTGCTCACCAAACTCTAGCCCAGGTTAACACTTGATCTAATTCCCTGCCTGGTGCTTGCAGTCTTACAAATGACTGTACTGATTTTTGGCCAGCTGATCCAGCTGTCTTCAAGTATTCCACAGCTGACATCTCTGAAGGAGAACTCCAATGCAAATGGAGGAGACCAGGACAGTTTCTCAATTGACATCTGCAGACCTAAGGTGTTTGAATAGTCCTCTTCTAGAACACACTTGTAATGGTTTTAAAGAACAACTTGAAAAGAGGAATGTGAATAATGCATTCCAAAAATAAAAGCAAAATCTTCATCCTGTTGCAATTTATCTGTATCCATTTGAATCCCTCAAAACAAGAAAAATAGAATTTGTTCCTGATCTAGTAACTGCAGGAGAGAGATGGTACACTGCCCCTCTGCAAAGGGAGAAATTAAGGCTTTTATCTATAGAAAACATTTTAAACAAAAACAGGAAGTCATTAAATGCCAGTGGTCAGCATTCCAACTGATTTCTAAATTCATAAAGATATGTGAGGCTCATGTCTGAATAAAAGCTCGGCTGTTGCCAAATCCGTCTGATAACTGATCTCTGTGTAAAGACAAACCATAGTCCTCGTGGAGTTTCTCTGCTGCCAAAAGACCTGACACACAGAGGAAATTTTGGTGTCTTTTTCAATTTTTGGGTGTTCTAGACAAGCCTTTATGCTCTGACTTGAAAACAAATACTCCAACAGTCCCAAATAAGTGCTGGTAGCTTGGCTGGAAAATGAACACATAAGCCCAGCTGATAAGAGAGAGGCTCTTGGTACTGGTCTCCCTGGGTCACAGGACAAAGAAATGCAGGCAAGATATGTCTGGGGAAAACTGGAAGCAAGAATCATAGAAATACTTGGGTTGGAAGGGACCTTGAACATCACCCACTTCGAACCCTTTGCCATGACAAGGGATGCCACTCACCTCATCAGGTTGCACAGGGCCCTGTCCTTGAATACTTCAAGTGATGGGACAGCCACAACTTCTCTGGGCAACCTTTCAAGTGCCTCACCACCCTCATGATAAAAAAATTCTTCCTAATTTCTAATCTTAATCTACTCATTTTCCATTGAAAGCCATTCCCACTTGTTCTATCACTCCATGCCCTTGTAAACTGTCCTTCTTCAGTGCTCTTGAAGGTCCCTTTCTGGTACTGAGAGCTTCTTTACGTTCTTCCCAGAGCTTTTTCTTCTTCAGGCTGAACAAGCCCACTACTCTCAGCCTCTGCTCCAGCCCTCTGATCATCTTGGCCCTCCTCTGAATCTGTTCTAATGAGTTTATTATTAAACTTAATAATAAACCTTTAGTTCATACCTGACAACCTGTTTTCACCCCCTAGTCCAAACTCAGCTGTGATTCTGTTTAGGGGCTCTGACTGCTCATCATGAATTGGGACTTCAGGTGGGCGACAGAACTCTCCTTGACCAGCAAGAGGACTCTGTCTGAAGGGTATGGGTGAGGCTTTCAGGTCCCAGATGTGGGACAGCTGGAGGTCACCAGGTCTCCTGAAACGTGAACATGCTTCTGCAGAAATGAAGGCTCACTTCAAGAGATTATGTGAGGAAGGAGTAGGACAGCTGGCACCCAACAAGCAGGGCTTGCAGACTGGACTCTGTCTGCTTCTGTGAGGTATGTTTAATGTGCTTGGGACTTGGGTGTTTTGCTGTTTTTCTGGCAGCCACAGTTTCCAATCACAGAAAAATAATTCACGGCCATGTGGAAAAAGCCCTGTTTGGCCCACATTTCCTACAGAAGTCCATATACCTTCTGCAGTACTCTGATACTGTCCCAGGCATTGTCAGAATGCCACGTTCAAACCATGCAGCATGTTTAACAGGTATCAAACAACTTTGCTACGTGAGACTGTTTAATTGTATTTTCCTCTGCTATTAAGGACACTTAAGTGTTGCTGGTATTATGTTTGGATAAGGCCCAGCTGCAGCACAAGATTCCAAATGAAGCCTGGGTGGATGCAATTTAATATGTAAAGGACTGCCTTGATTCTTACATAAGATTAAACTAATAATATTAATAGAAAAATATTAGCCTCTGTTGGTTTCCTTAATAGGAATAAAACTCTCTCATGCTAATACCAGACCCTGAGTAAGTGAAAGTGTTACCAAGTGTTACCAGCTCCACCTCAACTGCAAGAAAACTTTGTGTGCTTTTAATTTATATCGCCATACTAACATTAATCTGATTATAGCTATCTGGTTAAGCTATGGTTGAAATCCTTTGAGGGAATTACATTAGATTAGTCACACAAAACAGTTTTAAGAACAGGAATCCATGCTGACATGCTGTGCATCTCTGAGAAAACGAGGAACACAAGCTCCAAAGTGAAGTGGGCAACAGGGTAAGCTCCTATGGATAAGGGAATGCCATTCTAGGATAAATCTGCTTGGAAAACTCAGCCTGTCTTTGGACAAGTTAGCACAGACAAGTTAGAAAAGCCTTTCTACTCCTCACCTGAATATAACAAATCGAACTACTGCCTTAAAGCAGAAGCAGCCTTGGACAGACCTGAATGAATGGCACTATGCTGAATTGCCTGCACACCTCACTGCTCCAGCACTGTTAAGGTCATTCAGACATTACTCAGCCTATCAGGGAGGCACCTACAAATGGCACTGCTAAAACAGAAGGTTGCAGACACATGTGACATTGCACAGGAGAAGCACCAAGTGAAGAATCACTCATGTTTTGATTGTGGTAAGTATATACTTACAGATTATGAAAAGGGTAAATTCTAGGCTTTGGCACTTAATTCTATGTGTACCTGTTAAAAATTATCCAGATGAGAGTGGTATCTAGGGAAGAAAAACACAGGCTTTGTTTTGCATTTCCACACTGTAAAGATGAGACATTGTTCAAAGGGGTGCAGCTACCTTTTGGCTCTCACAGATTCCTCTGGATTCCCCTTTAGGATGCTTGCTGTCTTGCTACATATAATTTCACTGTTGCAACAACAGTATTTTCGACATTTCAAATGAGAAAGTCAGTGAACAGGATTGGAAATGCTTCACCACTGCTGATGGATTCCAGGGGCAGCTTCTCTGTAATTGTTTTTTTGTTGCTTTTAATTTACCATAGCAGAATCTAGATTGATTGAAAGTTTTCATGCAAACACAGAAGAGAGCTCTAATAAAATCTAGCCTCTCTTTCAAGTTACATCATCAAGAATCAAATTGCCAAATCATGCATTATCTGGGGGGAAAAAGGTGCATCTTCAGCCACTTCTTTCTCTCAGCAGTACACACTGGTGCAAAACCATGGAAATGTAGCTACACCCTCATGACTACAAATGAGGGCATCCCAGTCTCATCTGCTTAGAGGATTAGTCATTAAAACTGTTCCTGGGTTGGACAAGTGATGTGTCTTCTCCCTGTGACTTCTCCCTTCGACTAAGCTTCCCCAAAACCACTGCATTTGTTGGAGATGTGAGCTTGATTTGGCACACAGAACAGATCCTTGTGTTTCTATTGGCTTACAGGAACACTCTTTTACCTTTGGCAGTCTGTTCTCCTGTTCTAAATTTAACCTCTGCTAAGAAAAGCATAGCACCTAAAAGCACCCAAGAATAGTGCTTGGACTGTGCTAGCACCACATCCCTGGTCACTTGGCTTAAAGATTGACATATAAATAGCCTCTGAAACCACAAAAAAGCACACTATTATGCTATTTTGAAGGTTACTCAATCTGCATATTTCTGAGGATGTGACTCCTTTGACCTCTGGCAGACAGTTTGCTCTAGTGTCCCTATAAAAGACTGTAGGTTTTGGCTATATATAACAAGGGACAACAATGATGAAGTTAAAAAAAAAAAAAGGGTGCTAAGTCTCTTAACTTTCAGTTCCCTTGCTCCCACCCTCCCATGAAAGAACAACTGAACAGCAGCAGAAATCTGGAATAACTGTCTGTGACAAAACTGGGCTGACTCCCAACCACATTCATCTCTTTCAGGGGTGTTCATGAGAAGTGCCAGACAAAGGTCATTTAGATCCAGCCCCTATCTACAATGCAAGGAAAGCAGAGGTGTTAACATTGGTGCTTTCTGGGTAGCCTGCCTTACCTGCTGCTTGGCTTTGTCCTGGGTTTTCTGCTGCTGGGCAGGAGCATGAGCTCCAGCTGAACTCTTGGCCTCTCTAGTGAGACTGTCACAGGCAACAGCAATCATTCTCTTTGGTCACCTGTCTTCAGCCTAAGGGCAATGCCAACTTGTTTCTCACAGTGACACAGAGGCGAGAAGCTGCTGCCAGGGCAGAGCTCATGGCTGTGCTCACACAGGGGCCCCCCATGGACCTGACATGAATGTGCTGCTTCTGCAGGGCAACTTGAAAACTCTTCCCTTTCAGCCTTCTCTGCTTGCCATGGACTTCAGTCCGCAAGCGATAAGGGATTTATATGCTATCCAATGTAAAATCTTTGCCAGTGGAAAATTAAACAATCTAGAATTTTTCAAAACAGAAAAGACATTTTAAGCAATTCTTTAAGATGCAGACCAAGGTGAACTGGTAAAAATGCACATCACCATTATGTACAGCAGGGTAGAACTCTACTTTAAAAGGTAAGTCCTAATAACAGTGTCATCACATGTGGCAGATAACAACATACAATACAGATCACACCAATGGCTGCCAGAGACAGAAAATACTTGTGAAAGCATTTGCTTCACACGTGGAATGCCTGAGACTTCATGCAGACAATGATGAAGCATCCAGAAAGCAAGCCTAATTTGTTCTTGTCTCATCTGATGGCCCTTATAGCTGTCTAATCCCCTCTGACTGGTCCTGTGCCATCACCAGGCGTATCTGTGGAGCGCCCTGCCCAGACCCCTCCGTGCGAACAGGCTCTAGGTGCAGGGCTGGGAGGTCTGCTCCAAGGGAGGGGACAGCATGCAAGCAGGGAGCCAGCCATCAAAGAAACTGTACTCCACTAACTCCCACAAGCAATTGCAAAAACAAACAGTTGCAGTTCGCTACAGCTGCATTGAAAGCTAGCCTCTGAAAGGAAAACAAAAGAGTCCTCCACACTCTGCAGAAACCCACAAGTTTTGGCAAAGTTATCAGTCCTCAGAAGAAGGTCATATTATACCTAGGCCATATATTGTATTGTGTCCTTCTGCTTTAAACAATGCAGAGGATGCAGGATTGTGAAATAGAAAACTGAACTAATGCAACATCAGCTGATCTTGCATCTTGCCTGATGCAAGAGTAAGCAAAGTACCAATACTGCTACCAAACCACAAAGACAATTTCCACTTGTATGACATGCAGCAGCTGCACATGTCTGCAGCTCACCTATGGGGCTGAGGAGCCACTAAATTGACAGTCTGGCAGAAGGGGTGAAACAGGGCTGAGAGGATCAAAAAAAGACACCTCCTCAAATCCATGCTCCCAGCTTTTGTATTGCTCCATGTTAAAAAAAATGTACCACACCAAGCAGAAAGGCTGTGCCCATCAGCACTGCTCAATATTACCAGCACATGCACTGGAGGCAGAGCCTGGGGATGCAGGAAATTTGTTTTATTGCAATATTAACTAATCAAAACACTTCCACTGAGCACTCCTTCTCCAGTACAGGCCGCCCCCCAAAGAAAAGAAACCACCATAGTACCTGTGGGATCATCCTGATGTTTTAGTTCATCATTGCTCACAGTAGTTCAAGTCAGATTATTTTGGGACAGACATACTGGTATATGAATCTGAAAAACTTCTCCAGAATTGTGTTTTTTGGTTTGGTTTTTGTTTGGTTTTTTGTTTTTTTTTGTTTTTTTTTTAGCAGATACTTGTAGTCTTGTGCCTAAAGCAAACAGGAAACTACATGAGATAAAATGAGACCTTCCAGGCAAAAAGGCCCACCACTGAGGAATTTTTGGGTTTAAAAAAAGAAGATAAATAAGCAATTAGTACATTGTAAGAAAATCGCTTGCAAAATCCTTCTACTCAGCAAATTAATTGCTTCTAAGAAGTACCTCTGCTTTAAATTAGATACAAAGCTTCTTCCCTTTTTCAGAAAACATTAAAACTCTCCTAGCTACTCAGCAAGACACTGAAGGATACAACTCAGAGATGACTTTATTTTATTTTAAAAATGATTTAACAATGGAATATTCAAGCAACACTGAAGTAAACTCCAACACAGCAGCAGTGTGTAGGGAAGATGCATAAAGAAAAAGCCCTGAGGCAAACGCGGATCAGCTTTTGCTGGACTTCATTTGAAGTTCCTGGTGATACTTGCTGGCTTCTCCTCATTTTTCTACAGAACTCAGAGCAGCAGCCATACCAAAGTCAGGCTAGCTAAATGAAGGACAAATGCAAGGCTGAGGGGCCATTTCAGTGCTGTGAGAAAAGCTCATGCTTCCAGCTCCTTCTCTTAAACTTTATAGCCTGGAGATTGATCACAGCTGTGCCTTAAAAAATGATCTAAACCAACTACTACTGCAAGTTTTCTATCTGCTAGGTTCTAACAGTTTGAAGACCATGAGGGGAGAAAAAGAGCAGAGATTTCTCTGTCCCTGGTTTGTTCTAGGAGACGCAAGCAACAAGGGATGGGCCCACTTATTTGCCACTCAAAATAATGCACATTCAGTTTCCTTGGGCATCCAGTGACACCACAAGAATTTTACTGGCTCTGGTTTTCTTGCTGTTGTACTGCCATCCAAACCCTGACATTGTAATTGTGCTCATTAATTATATATAAGCATGAGAATACATAGCTATGAATAGACTGACCAACCGCAAATTTGTTGATTTCACAGTATTTCCAGCACATATTTTCTATTGTCTGTCCTCTTTTCTTTAATTGCATTTATTAGAGAAGGCTCATTCAAGTTTCACCAGCTTGAATCCCTTTAAGAATGCAGCATCAGTGACTAAGCTACAGGTGTGGGACAAGTAATGTGGCCTGTGCAGGACAGTTTTCACACCCTGCTACTTTAATCCATGTTTTGTGGAACTCATGTGTGAAGCTGGCTGAGTGAGCATTTTGTGAAGCCTGCAGTGTTGGGATGCCATATGAGTCTCTTGGATTGGTGAGTTCCCTGCTCCACTGCCCGAGATATAATCCTGGTTACAATCCAGCCACCTTTCCCCCTCATTGACACAGCTTTCATGTGAACTTTGCTCTCCTCCCACCTGACCCATGGCTGGGGAAGCTTGCATCACTACCTGAGCCATGGGGTTTTGTAAAACTCAAGCTGTGTGTGCCCGGGGAAGGGAATGAATGAATGAGAATGGGGAGAAGCAGTATTGCTGGACCCCTCTTACCCTCCCCAAACAGTAAAATTTTTGATCTAGTAAGTTATAAACGGTGCTACTCTCTGAGATGGTGCTGGATCTCATGTGTTCTCTGTCAGCCAGGGGAGCTCTCTTGAGATTGAAACTGCAGCTGTTGAAATCCACCTTTTTGATGTTCAGTGGCTTTGATGTGTTCTATGTTTGTGCAATTATGGCAGCTTGTTACTGCAGCTATGGCTGTATGTTTCATTCATAAAAGGAACAAACGAAAAACCAACAAAAAAGACACTTGTAACTGATGCACATCCTGGATGCTCTTAATCTCTTCCTTCTTATTCTGCATGACAGACAAATTCCCTTTTTCATAAAGGTTACTTTGTGCAGGAGTTCAGGGTTGATGGGAGAGGGCTGAATGCAGAGATCTCCCAAGGCTCAGTTGTGACTGTAAAAAACTGCTGCTAGTCGTGAAGTCTGAGCTGAAATGTTGCTGCAATGCACACTTATTGAGTGGAAAGCTCAGATCTTCACAGTAGATGGTGCAGTGCACAGGCAAGAGCAAACTTACCAGTAAATAAGGAAATGAGCTGGTTTGCTAATTGCAGCAGACATTATCAGGAGGCTTTGAGAAAAGCAGTGATATGACCATATACAGGGTCACATGAGTGCTGCCCATGAGCACAGGGAAAGGGAGAGGCAGAGGTAGCAATGCCTGCAAAAACACTGCAACAGACACATGTAAAAGTTTATAGCTACAACTTAAAACTCAGAGAAATGTTGCATTGAGATGCGTCAGCCAGGTGGAAAGGGACAACTCCAAGAGCTGTTTCATGGCAGAAAGCCATATGCAACTTGCCACCTCACTATCTTTATTCCTAGCTGTCCTTTCTCAATGTACCCAGGGATGGTCAATGGCTGTATACATCTCCTCACCCACAGGAACATCTGTTGGGTCAAACTCAGCTGTACTAAGTGTTATACTAAGGGAAATTCAGAAATCTAGCTTATGGCGTCATCACACTTTGAGTGTATATTGCATCTTGCAAGTTAATGCATTTTTGTCATCTGCATTCGTCATCTTTTGTATTTTAAATATTCACAGATGCTTTCACAGAGAGCATATTAATCATAAGCAATCCAAGAAGAACTCACATCTCTGTTGCTCATGAAATGACACTATTTTGTACCAGGCTGTGAGAGCTACTGAAAGCCATCAAACCTTTTCATTCTGTCTGTAAGGGTTCACTGGGCACAACTTGGCTTACAGTGTATTGTATTGTTCTACCTGTGCACCTGTAATCTGAGTAGTTCTTATTGAACATGTCTGGATTTAAGAGTGCCTCATTGCCTCTGAATTTCTGCGACTTAGTGTGGAATTGTCTATGACCCAGAATCTAAGCCCAGTGGCCACCAGCCCCTTTGATATCTGAGGGCCAGCTGGAACACAAGGGCGTTTATTTTCCTGTTGAATTTCCTTACTCTTCCTGTGTCAGGAAGGTCTGCCTTACTCTTAATGTGAGAGCATCACCGAGGTGTCTTTATCAGCTCTTGAGTGCTCTGAACTCTTAAGCAAGTCCTGGAGCCAGGAGACACTGCCACAAAGAGGCAGCTGTGGTCACAGCAACAAGGGGTCCCCTGGAAAACCCTCACACCAAGGGCACAAACTGCAATATGCATACACACCCTTTAATCAAAAAGGGTGAAAATATTCCAACACAAGTTCTCCATCTAAATTAAAGAACAATTCATACATGAACTGAGCTACTAGAATCATTAAATGCTTCCAGATATTTCTCTTACTGATACCTCTCATGTTGCTTCACTCTGTTTCCAAATCTATCCTAGCCTAACAACCCTTTTCACAGGTCTTTAAAAAGCTGGCAACGTGCCTGTGCCTGGTGTTTCCAAGAACTTGGTGTTTTATTTTTCTGAGGTGTGAGAAAAAGAGATGTTTAAACAACAAAACAGTACACTACCCATCTTCCAAATACGTGGACTTTTCTCATTTTTTTGAAAGCAGTCAGTTAGTGTCACAGAAGTGGAAGCCATGGTTTCAAGATGTGGTAACAAACATCTCTTACTATCACAGATTTCAGCAGACACAGAAGTCCACTATAATATACTGCTGCAAAATGTTGCCTTCAAAATTGCATATATGCAGATACTTAAGCAATTCTGTCAGGGTACTAGAGCCTGTGCACTGTACTAATACTACTTTCTATTAAAAAAATCCAACTTAACTCTTTACAATAGTATCAGAATCTTTCTGCTTGGGCTGGCATTTTTATTTGTTGTGCTTTCTGCTTTCTTACATACATCTGAGGAGATGCTCAGTGAAAATGCTGCATCTGTTAGACATTTATCTCTTCTGTTTCAAAGCAACTGCAGCAAAAAGAGGCAATGAACTTAAATTTCAAATGAAAAGGATGTCAAGGCTCTCTAATAAAGCCTCTGGCAATTAGAATATTTTCCTTGTTATTTTGGGGGAAATCTGCACTCAACAGTGCAATATGCCATGGAGACATCCCATAAGAGACACTTTGCAAGATTCCCTGCACTGTAGGAGTCAAGGGTAGTTCTTCAAAGCCTGTGGATGCAGAAGACTGCTCTGCAAACTCTGGGAAGAAAGGTGAGTTGTTTTTAAGTGAAGTACACAAACTACAAAGCTTATGAATACTTTGTGGCCAAGGCCAAGTTTGAAATCTGGTTCATGTCTCTGCTAAGATTTCAGCAATAACTGTGGGGAATTCCTTGTGTTTATACAGACAAATGCAGAACTTTTGCTAAGGCCAGTTCTCTCAACTCATTTGAAATGCAGGATATTTTGGAATTTGAAGCACTGTATCCTAGAAAATTGGTACATCTGTGGCTGTACATCCCTCCCTATAGTAAATACTGAAACAGGTGCAATTTCCTTATGGGTCAAACTTAAACTGGTCATTATTTCTGTGCAATCTACTTTTTCAATTACTGATGATCAATGGAGTCTTGAACTTAGGAACTGGAAGTACAAGACAACAACAAAAATAAAATAAAATACCAAAATAAAATAAAATATAAAATATTTTTAATGTTGAGTTTCCCAGAGCATGGAGGAGAGGTTATAGCCTTGGAAAGTCATCTATCTCCTGCACCTTTAACCAGAGGATGTGTCTCAGCCCTGGTTGGTTTCTGTGAGCTCTCGTGGATGCAGAGGGAGCTACCCAAGGAAAGAAACCCAGCCCCTAGACCCCCAAAATCTCAGCAGCAATAGTAAAATGACCTGTGCCTGGCTAATGGCCAAAGACAGCAGGCTCTTTTGCATTCTGGTGCCCCCTTTTCTTGGATCAGCATAGTCAGGGAAGCTGGGAAGCAAATGGCTGCCTACCCAGCAGGCAAAGTATTCAACACTCCTCCCGCTGAGGTACTTCTCTCCTTCAATCAGAGAGATAAATCAATCAGAGGCCTAAACCGTGATCTGGCAGGGTAAAAATGGAACAGATGGGGCTGTCAGTTCACAACCTGGTTCCAATAATTCAGGAAAAAAGAATTTGTTCTTCTTTCTTACTTTATAGAGTAAATCTCTATATACTGGATATTTATGCCTATGACAGCGGTTTGTGGGAAGGTGACCACACTTTGTTTTCTGGAAATAGGCCTGGAACTGCTTTTCTATGCCATGCCACAAGCAGGACAGTCTGGCAGCCCAATCCAGCTCAGAGGCATGTGAGCTGGGGCCACCGGTGCTCCAGGACATGGTGGTCTCTACTGTGAAGGCCCCAGAACATCTTTTGACAGCTCAGGCTCCCAGGAATTATCCTGGCAGCTGGGCTGTCAGAGGTGCTGCTCCTCCCTGCAGCCCAACAGGGACAAGGGCATGCAGAGAAAGTTATAAATAGAGTGAAGAGATAGGAATAGAGGGAAAGGAGAGGCAGGAAGGTGAAGAATCAAAAAACAAAAATTTAAATAAAAGGAAAATCTCATGGAAAACAGCATCAATCAGTACTGTGATCTCTGGAATGCACTTAAAAGCTTGTATTTCTGGAGTGCATGCATATGGCTTTATCCACACCTCCCACCCTACTTGCTGTGGCAAGGCCAGTGTACCTGAAAACCTTCTGCTTTATAAAACACACATGGTGAGTGCAGCACTCAGGTATTTGATGGGTGAATTGGCTGAAAGTTCATCTAAAGAATGCTATATTACTTATTTCAAGCCAAGTACTTCCCTTTGTTTCTCTACTTAAATTGTTCCCTCGTCCCCACAGAGTGAGCCAAGCCAAGCTTTTCTGATGGAAAGACAGAAACCCACACAACTCATTTGGTGCAGAACTCTGGCTAAATAAGCAAGGATCAGGTGCAGATCATCTTCAATGAAGAACTATTTTCAGTCCCCATTGCCTATAGGACCATTAAAGTATATTAACCAATATGCATTCACTTTACCTTCTCTTTTTGTGTGTGTGTGTGTGTGACAACAGGAAAAAATTCAAGCTACAACGTACTTTGATATTACTCTCTCCTTGCTGAAGGAGGGTAAATACAAAATGCAAATGGTAGGCCAAGTCTGTTCACGAGGCTGAGCACTGGGCAACAAGCAGGCCACAAGTGATGATCCCTGGGCTCCCAGCACCCTTAGAGCTGTGTCCCACAACATGACATCTATCCAGTTTCCAATTTTAGTCTGCTCAAACAAAAGTTGCAACCTTTCTACAATAACATAATATTTTTTTTACTCTCTATATACCGAGTTTTTGCTTAGAAAATTAATCTCTAAATTACTCTTTGTACTCCTTTAGAAAAGTAAAAATTAAGCACCTTAAAGCAACATAAAACAAGGGAAAATGAGAATTATCAATGCCATATGTCAGAACAAGTTCTTTCTGAGGTTATATCAATACCAGAAGATGCGAAACAGCTCCCTCAAAACTCCTTTAAGAAGAACAAGAAAGGTACTGAATCCAGGGGAGCTTGGCAGCCTTTCCTCCTTTTAACAGCTAAATCCCCTCCCTTTTCTTCGGAAGATGACTTCTTTCATGAAGGAAGATATTTCAAAAATCCTAACTGTTCTCGCATATCTATGGCTATATTAACAATCTTGTAATCAGATACCAAGTACTTTATTAAAACAGAAAGACCCACGTGGATAGCTCTTACTCAAACACAAAAAAATGCAACAGAATTACTCTCTTACTCCTTTCAAGCATGTCTCAATCTTTTTTCTTTACAGTAATCTCACAGGCTTTTAATGCCAGCATCAAGGAATTAATTACTTCAACCTCTGCACCACACAAGAGGCTACTCTCCTAGCAGCAGCAGATGGCCACCCCCATGGCAGGTATGTCTGGGGCAAGTTTTACAGACCAAGTTCTCACTCTCCCAGTTGCAAAACTTGAGATCACCCTATCCACAAACTTCAAAGCAATCATCCCTGTTTGCTGGTGGGTTTGGAAATTAAGGATTTCCACTTAGAGCAATTCTCTTTGCTCCTTTAGTATGTCACTAAATAGCGCAGACTGACGGACAACACCAGGGCATGGAAATTAAATACCTTAGATTTACAAACAATGTCATAGCTTCCAAAGTCTCATGGCCTTTCATATAAGCTCTGAGCCCTTGCTGCTCTCTAGGCATTGATGGGGAAGGATATGTGTCCAGCAGTGGACCTGTCATGTTACACAAGCAGCACACTTGGGCATACTATCAGCATTTCTCCATATGGATACAGGAAAATGGACTTCAGAGACATTTTCTTATTCTGAAGAAAGTATGACACAGTTTTCCCAAACGAGAACTACAGAGGGGATGGAGATCTTCTGCTGCTTCCAGCTTTGAAAAAGTGTATCAAATGTGTGAGAAAAACTTATGCTGGACTGTCTGGGGGTGGGGGGAGGGAAGGCGGAAGAAAAAAGATCTGTGAAAGAAAAAAAAGAAAAAAAAAGTAGTCCATAATTGAGCTCAGCGACAGCATCCCCATGAGTATGAAATGCAGGAATGGGAAGCTGTTCTGCTGCCACAAGAAGAAATTAAAATCGTATTTTCCTTTCACATTCAGGTTCTGAATATATTCATTAAAAAATGCAGAAACTAAGACTTTTTGGGGAACATTCTGTTTATGCTGAGGCTAGAAGGATGGGAGCATGGCTGCTGTCTGGAAGCTATCAATCACTGCTGACCATTTCCCGCTGCACTGACTGGTTTCTGTACCTCAGATGTCTCAGCAAGCTTTGCTGACAGGAGTAACCCTCTGATTTGATGTTAAGAGCCATAGTTTCATTGACACTATAAAGACAAAAAATAATCTGATATTGACAATTGTTATTCTTCTGTTTCTATGGATTATCCCAGAAAAAAACAAACCCAGAATACTTAATCACACTGCTCATGTGCAATGAAGCAATGCAGAAGAAGCACCACTGCTTTTCTTGCACAAAACAGTCTGTTGTTGTTAGTGCTTTCCACTGGTGGAAACAAACAATAGTTCAGTGCCTCATTGAATGCAGTTTTACAACGAGACAAGCTGGCATTTTAACAACTGGCATTTTTGTTCACGTAATTTCTGAAGCTGAGGTCTGGCTGTAAATTTGACTTAGCACTTGAGAGGTGCTTGCTGAAACACAGGAAATACAAATGGTATCACAAAGGAGAAAACAGAAGCCAGTGGCTGGACACAGACCTTACCCCGTACCTTCAGACTGCAAATTTAAAGAATTGCCAAGGATGTATCAGTTCAACTGAGGGGGCAAAAAATATAATCAGGAAAGTCAGTGAACAAAATAAGCAAAACATTTAGAAGCAAATTCAAAAATTCATGCAACTATGTGCTTTCTAGAGGACAAAAATATTATTTTTGTGGGCAGCCATTTTGTAAGAGCACTATTGTTGCCTCTTCTAAAGAAACGATGGGTTCCCGTCTTCTCTTCCAAAATATTCAAAATTATCAAATTCTGAGAGATCAGTAGGACTTGGTCATGTGCTGGCATTTTACAGTAAGCCTTCTGTACATGCTAATTTTTAAAATTTCTTCTTGGTAAAGATTTCTGCCCTGGGTATTCAGCAAAGTTTACCAAGGCCTCTGTTTTGGAGCAAATGTCCCACAAAACATGCCCATCTGTATTGTTTAAGAGAAGCCCAGGTTGATGAATACTCACTCATGGATGTTGCACTGTTCAGTGGAGTCTGATATCAGAGCAAGATAGGTTGCCAATTAATTTTGATTTGATGTGGATTTTCAGTAAGTGACTATCACTCCTTAGTCAACATTTTATCTGGATTTACCTGGATCCAAGTGAAAATCTTGGATTCAATTTTTCAAGGTCAAGGTGTGCTTTCTAAATCCTAATACTAAATTAAAGGAAAATAAAAATCAATTCTCTGGGCCTGTTGAGAAATATATCTACTTTTGCCATTGCAATTAATTTTTAGAAGTGCCTTGGAGAAAGGATGAAACCTATGCAAGCAACAAGAATTATTTTTTGTTTATTAATTTTTTTTAATCAAAAGGTGAAGTGCAAGAACTACTTAAGGTTTACCCCTTTCTGGTCATTCCTGGAAAAATGAAGAGAGCTTTCATCTGCCCTTTAAATTTATTGTTTCCCTGAAAAGGTAATAAATTATACTGAAGTCAGGCGAAAGACTTTTATTAAACAAGGCCTCATTTTCATCATACTTAAAGGAATGTATTTACTAGAGACATTTTTCCCTCTCAAGAATAAAATAAAATAAAACCACATTCCTGTCTTGGGAAATGACGGGAAGGTCCTCAAAGTGCATTTTCAAAGGATCCTGAATGAAAATAAATAATTCTTACTCTTAAATGAAGGGGTTTGAAAGAAGGAGAAAACTTCTAAATGGATTCCCCAGGGTGAAGCATGGAATGCCATAGGGATACCTGGAATACTTTAGAGAAAAGACATTTACCAGGGGTTTATCAGCTTTAACTGTGGATGCAACAAAATTAACTGGGACAGTCAGTGAAGAAATTAAGCAAAACATTTAGAATGAGACTTTCTACACATCCAGCCACACTCAGGGTTCAGAGAGAGTTGCCTGGAAAGAAGGCACAGGTAATTTCTGCTGCATCAAGCAGAGCTTGCATGGGCTTGTTTTGGAAAAGAAAGCTACTTATGAAGTTTATCGCACAAACAAACTGTCCACACTGTAATTTCCAGATGCTATGCTTCCTTATTATTTTTGCTTTCAGCATCCTCACCAGCCAACCAGTAACAGGAAGCGGTTTAGTTTGGGACTACTAGAAAAAATTCAAGATCCATCAGAATTTATTTGCAGGACTATAAATGATGATAAAAATGATCAGTGGCTGAGATTTTGAGATTTTGAGATTTTGAGAGCAAACACAACACTGCTTTTACTGGCAGCATAAAGTATAACAAGCAATCAAGAAACATCCTACAAAGGGTGTTAAAATTTAAAACACATTACAATCACTGCATAATTACATACATATTGTGTGTAGATCCTTGTCAAGTTTTTGTGCCTCCATTATTTTAACTAGAAAAAGAAAACCTAACTGATTTTTAATAATGCTCTGTGAAAATTTGTCTTCCTGTTAGAAAATAGACCTGTCTAATATAGTGATCAAGCTGTATTTATCAAGAAAATAGAGAATACAGACATTTACACTGACAAACATAAAAAAATTATTATACTTGTTATGAATCACTGACTGAAAGTTAAAGTTCTTGTTATTAAATCTGAATGATTTTGCAATTAAACCTTCTGACAAATATATGCAATAATATGAAGACTTTCATTGCCCTTCATCTACTGGCAAGCTAAAAGTACACTGTTACTTAAGTCCATCTAAAATGTCATTAAGATGCACAAGGAAAAACAAAAAACAATGAAACCAAAAAGATAATTCATAATACAAAATAAGTGGAAATGGCAAGGCCTGGAAACCACTGACTCCCTAAACTGCATCTTTTTTCCTGCAAGGAAACTTTTGAGGAGAAATCAGAACTAGTCCTGAGGAAGGAGAGGCAGGAAAGACCCAAATCTAAGGAGAGGAGAGGCAGGAATCGAAGTCATCCAAAATCCAGTGGGATAGATAAGGTGTTCTATAAATAATAATTTTTATCAAAATTTCACTTTTTCATGCAAATATTTGATGATAGAGCTTGAAAGTACTGATGTCACACTGCATCTCTGAAAGCATATATTACAAACCTTCGCTCTCCATACAACGTGATAAGATTTTATCCCTTAAACTCTATGAGCTCTCCATTTAGACGAAGTCATCAGCAACAATTTCCCAGTTTACCTGACTGTAGGGTTAAATTTACAGTTTATGCCACTGAGACCGAACATAACTGCAACCTGTTTGCTAAAAGAGAAAGTCATTGAAGCTCAGACTTGTAGTGCCCACACAATTACAGAATTTATTGCCCTGTTTTTCTGTTAGGATTAAATCAATACAAAAACAACATTTCTGTGACGTGGGGTCCAGCAGGGTTGGTGACTCTGAACTGGCTCCCTGTGCAGAGCACAGGCTAACACAGTATTTATGGCTTCACACTGCACCACTTCCAGAGAAGCAGCTGTGAAAAATGCTGCTCTCATCTGAACTCCAGGCTGATGTTACTGCCCAGTCCAACTCTCTATGGAAAATGTAATAATTGCAAGGAAAATCCACCTTGGGTTAGATGCTGCTCCTCTCCCCATGAGGCCACTGCTACCTAGTGGAAGGACATCCCCAAGCTAAGACAACATCTTCAATTTCAGTCATCTCAGGAAAAGTGCTGCTGCAAAGCTCATCACTCTCGACAGCAGCAGGACTCCTCAAGTAAAAGGTAAATAGGTGAAGCTGTCCTCCTACAGTCACTGGGCTCAGAGTTAAACCCTGGTTTCTCCAGAAGATCATCTTATAAGTTGCATTGTGCTAAGAGGGCTGATGCTTCCTTTGGCCTGCAGGAATAACGTTGCATGAGCAGGAAAGGTCTGTCAAAATTTGAGCGATGCCATAACCAAGCTCTGTCTAGACATGACCATCTTCATCTCAGTCCAGGACCACAGCATGGGTAACTGATGAAATATATTTCATATTATTTAAGCCTTAAGGCCAACAAAGATAAGCCATTCCAGTTAATTACCTGATGCTGCATGAGGGATATGGAAATAAATGACATGCCTCTGTCAAGACACGTGTCAGTCAGGTTGTAGCATTATTTCACAGTCTTTTTATATTGTACTGGTAATCAAATGCTTTTACTGTATGAGAAGCAAAAGATGCAGACTGCATGTCAAAACAACCACTCAGAAAGGTTAAAGTTATCAATAATGCACTTTATTTGCTTTGCGGTGGAGCTACAGTATATGTGAACACTCATGGGCATTAACAGTTTTTTGCTGTTTTCCAACCCTATATGGTACCTTGATGTGAAAGATAAGCTACAAAAGTACAAAAATAAGTCTTATGCAATTCACAACTGCAGCAGAGAGGGCAGGAAAAAAGCTGTTGCTGAGCAGTTTTACCCTTCCAGATGTTTATACTGAACTTCTAGATGTTTTTCTTACATTTATTTCTTCATTATAGTAAGTAAAGGACTGTCTTCAAACACAGTGAGACTCCTTTAAAAAAAAATTTATACAAACTCAAAGTTTATACAAAAAGAACCTTCACCTTTTTTATCTGTGCCCACATTAATTTCCCAGTCTTACAGAGTAAACCACATTCCTGCAAACAAAGTGGATGATTCTACAGGCAGGAAAGTCCTAAACATCCTTTTACTTCCCAGGAACATAAAGGGTAAACAATTACGAATTCATTGTTTGGTCTGCCTAGATCCTGGGGGCTAGCTGTGGTTTTTGGCTCAAAAGGCATGCCTAGTTTTGGCCAAACAACATTGAGAACCCACCCAGCATAGAAGACTAATCAGGATTAGTAAAATACAAATAAGAAGTGTTGTTGGTATTGTGCTTATTTGAAATTCAGTTATAAACCCTCAGTATCACAATCTCAGTCTAAATTCTAAACAGAGAGGAATGCCCAAAGATGCATATAGAGGTATATGGCAGAGTTATCCACACTGTAAAAATATAAAGTGACAAATCAGAATGGCTATTTAATGGGCTTTTAGGCAGGAGAAATCCAGGCTAACTTTCCAACAGTAACATTCTAAGACAGTACTTATCTACAAATGCAGGGATGTACCTGAAAATACTTGAAAGACCCTAGCCTTTCATGACTGATTGATTCCAGGCCAAGGAAATCCAGACCAGAGCTAGTTTATCCAGGCCTGAGCTCTGAAATCATTAATTTGGTGCTTTCAATATTTCTTAAAACAATAGCTAGATATTGTCATCCATTTTTGGGCCAAACCTACAACTGGCCTGGACAAATGGTTTCAGAGTCTAACTATGATTCCCAGCAGAAAAACAGTTTAGTTTTGTCTTTAAATGTAACATGAGAAAACGTGGAGAACAGAAGAGAGGAAGCCAAGTTTCAGCTGATGTATCTGCTCAGTTTCTGCCTGTTCCCTGATTGCTCATTTAAAGGGAACACATGGTGGTGGTGAAAGGCAAAGTGTAACTGAGCTGCAAGCCAAGTGAGACATGATTTTATGGCTATGTGCAGTACACAGATCAGTCCTTCCTTAGTTCCAGTGCAAAGGAAAGGCGTGGTTTAGAGAAAGAGCTTTATGTTCCTTGTTACTTTTGAAAGATTTCAAAAGCAGCCTTGTTAAAAGAAAAAAAGGGCTCAGCTATGAAATCACTTCCTTCTGTTTAAACTATTTTACTCAAGGAAAAAAACAAGAGGGCAAAAAAAAAAAATTAAAAAAAAAAATCTGTTCTCTGCTTTTGACTTGTTCCTAGGATCCAGCATCCCACCCGCTCTGTGGGATGACGCAGTGTGCCAGATCCCGACCGCTCCAGTCAGTGCGTCAAGCGGCCATAGCCCTCCCCACACAATCACCCTCTTGTCAGAGGCAGCTGGCACCCTCCCCGCACATGCTGACAGCATCACTGCCTGGAGGACTGCACCCCTTTGGGCCAGCTCTTCTCCTCTAGGAGCAAGGCAGCAAGGCACGAGGAGGGCAGGCAGTGTTAGGCAGCTACCAAACAAGAAGCTCTTGTGTTACTCCCTCCCCCTCCTGCCCACCAAACACAGTGAGAATGCAGACAGGGGGAAAGATGCTCTTCTGCTTGCAGCAGCAGCAGCATGGCTCTGCCTGGGAGTACAGCCAGCAGGACAACTCCAGGACACCCGTTTATGGAAGTTTAAAAGTCAAATAACAGTTCACTGCTGCCCAATTCACAATGGGGTTACTTACGGCTGAGCAGAATTTTAACAAAGATTCTAAGATGAGGAATGGTTTGCCTCTCTCTGCCAATGCTCACAGGTTTACCCAGAGCCCCAGTTCTGTTTTCCTTTCAATCCCAGGGCACCCTCCCTCTCCTCCAAAATGAATTATCTTCTCTTGTGTAAAGTAAGCTGACTCAACCAGCTCCCTTCCCCACTCAGCTGTGGGGTAGGAGAGGAGGGAGAGGGATCTTCAGAATAAACTGCTTTCTTTCCCATCTTCACTTCCTGAAAAAAGTTGGTTTCTGCCTGAAACCAGAGCATTGAGTAATGTATTATTACCCTGATTTGCACCATTAAGAAAGACAGGGGTTATTTTCCTCCATGCTTTTGAGGTTTACTGATGTAGAAAAAGCCAGATAACATGAGATAAAAGTTCAGCAAATTGCTCCATACAGCCTAAGACACTCATCTTTTCTGCCCTTCCCAGTAGATAAAAAGCTCCAGTAGATAAACTTGCAGCACCACCTTTTCAAGAAGGCACTCGGGAAGAAAGAGCCTTGAAATTAAATCTTCTGCTTAAGAAAACTTTAAGCCAGACTTACAAGTAGACTGTAAACAGTGATAGAGCACCAGCACACCTGCTTGATCAATATGCTGACCACACTGTTTGCTTGAGAGATGTCTGCTGATATCTGAGATACCTGCTGCCCAGAAGTGCTTTAAAGTGACACTTAGCTTTTCTTCTTTAGAACCACAAAACAACCTTCCCCTGAAGTGCAAATTCAGCAACATGGGATGGTACTCCCCAACTGACGGCAACTAATGAACATTTCTCATGGTGCACCTAGCAGTCTACTAACACATATTTACAAATATTTAACTCCCCAAAAGTCTCTGTGGTTATCCCAAAGCCTAATTCTTGACTTCAGTCTATTCTTTCTTTTTTTATTTCTTAAATAAAAAGAATTTACACAACAAACCAAACCCATCTTTATGCCTCCCAACCATCTTTATCTTCCAATTGTGCCTCACAGGTGGTAAGGAAGTGAAAGCATTGCTGCTTGTTTGCACTACAGGCCTATGACTGGTCTCTAGCTTTCCTTAAAGAGGACTGCAAAACCCAAATTTTCTTAGGATGCTTAACCTCATCTTGCCTTCTGCCATGAAAATCATGGAGATGGGGAGGGACAGATTTTTGAACCACCAGGAAGTCAGGAGAAGTTTTAACAACTGCTACAGTCTCTCTTGCAAAACTATGGAAGTTCTTTCTTTCCCTGAAGAGAAGAGCAGGACATGGAGGAATACATCTTATCAAAGGCTTAACAGGTTAGTTAACTTCACAATTCACATTCTGGTTAAAAAGCAAATCACTAGGTCAGAGTACAACATGTAAATTCTTAAATAACAAGTGAGTTGACACATTGACTCACACCGAATCTGTGCAACCATTCTGCCACTTCTGTGATAGAAAGTGCAAGCTGCAGCATAAACCTATGAGAACCATAATGTCAAGGAGAGAAATGGGGCTAAGTTTTGGGCTTCCTTGACTGCATAACAATTGCATTTATGGACTACTAGAACAACCATCTGATGCAACAGGGTACTAGAACACCTGGAGACCCATGTACTGTACTAGTGGAACACCTAACAGGTGAGAACACATACTTGGACAGGGAGAAAACCTGCACCATCCTTGCTGCCTTCAGCTCACCATCATCTGCACCAACAAAAAACAGAACAAACAGCAAAGAACATCACCAGAGAACTACTCAGCATTTAGGCTGTACTTCTGCATAAGGAAACTGGGAACCCCAGACAACAGCCAAGTAAAATCACAATCTGTCACAAAATGACAAGAACGCCCTGAATCCAAAGTGTGTTATGATATTTTCTTATGCCAAGCTCTGAAGCTTAGGCACCTTCTGAGCAGTGTGCTGCAGCACACCAGTATCTCACAAGCTACTTTCCTGTATTAGCAAGTGGTCAGATACTGATAGGCACCAAACACTATAGGACTGAAGACATGCAGTCCTGCTTAACACACAGTCTTTTTGTGAATAACCTGTAGCCCCTCACTGTTCTCCATATACTGGAATTTCTCATGAATACACACAACACCTTTGGCTGGCAAAAAGGATACAACAGGTACTTCAGTGGAATACCGAGCCTTGCCTGTACTATTTTGAGTTTGAAGCCATTTGGCATATTCAAAGGCAAAAGGACAAACACTGGATATAATAGGTTGCTATAAAAAGTTTTAAACATTCATTGCTGCAAAAAACCCACCACATTACATCTGGATTTTCACCAGTTTCATGTTACAGGGCTGAATGACATGTTACATCAACTTCTATAAATAAACTTGATAGCCTCAGTAGTGAACTCAGGGTGTTCTTACTGTCTGCACCTCTTCTAGTGTCTTCCAAATTCTGCTGACCATGCATTACTGATATCACCTGATAAGAAACAGAGCAGGGAGAAGAGGGTGGGGCAAAGTAAGCACTTACCAAGCACAATGACCACAGTCTTCAGGAGGCTCATCATGGTGTCCCGATTCCTGCGGGGTCCAGAACTGTGTCTGGACATTCTCATAGTCCTTTGGCGAACGTACCCAAAGATGTGAGCATATAGGACCACCATGACCACAAAAGTGACCAGGTTGAAAATAGCCCAGAAGACCAGGTAGGAGTCACTATAGAGCGGTGCCATGTTGGAGCAGTGAGTGATATCACAAATACAGTTCCATCCGACACTTGGTATGGCACCCATGACGATGGCCATAGTCCAGATAACAACAATCACAACGACCACTCGGCGGTTGCTCATCCGAGTGTGTAGCTGCATTCGGAAAACTGTAATGTGCCGCTCAATAGCAATGGCCAACAAATTGGCTACAGAGGCTGTCAGACTCGTGTCAATGAGACCCTGACGGAGAAGCCAGGTGCTTACAGTCAGTCTTCTAGTGTTGGGTCCTGTGTTGAACATTAAGTAAAAGTAGGCCAGCCCTGCAAAAAAGTCCGCAGCCGCTAAGTTGGCCATTAAGTAATAAATAGGAAAGTGGAATCGGCGATTGACATAAATAGCCACCATAACCAAGAGGTTGGCCAGCATTATGAAGATGCAGACGGTAATCCCCAGTCCCATTACAAGCTTGCTGACAGTGTTCCATTCAGTGGCTAGATATTTTCCACTTCGGTTATAAAAGAAGGCAATGGTTTCATTGTAGTAGCACTGTGGTTCACTCATGGCTGTGGACTGAAAGAAGGGGGGGGGAAAAAAAAGAGAAAAAAGAAACAAAACAGAATGACATCAGAACTGAAAACATATGATTGTCTTCATGGATGAGACATACACAGAGAGCGGGGAGGGGCACAGGAAAGGAACACACTTCAGAACAAATTTATTTTTTCAGACCGAATGGCATTCCACAACTCACAAGCAATTGCTCTGAGGAATCTAGTAATGGCAACCAGATTAGCAACAACCAGAAATGGTTCCATCTGATCTGGGAGCCAGCATGATTTCTGATGTAGTTGTAAATTGCATAGAAAATGAGCTTCTGGCCAAGCAGACCTGCTGAGAGATTCAGTTAAAGGGAAAGACTGCAATTCATAATTAAGAAAAATTAACTCAGCTAGACACCTTATTTATGTTATCAATGCACAAAACTGTTGTTTGACTGTAGTGGAAGAATAGCTCTTCAAAGAGGAAGAAATGTACATTACATTTCTCATTCCATTTTCCATCACAGGTATTCCTTCTTGTCTAGTCTTAACACATGGGAAGAACACCCTAAATAAAGGTTGTCAGTATGCTCTGAGACCATGAATTACCAAGGATGACACATGTCCATAAAAAGTGCTTTTATGAACAATAAAGTAAGCATGACATAGCATTTCTATGAGCGCCAGCCACGTTTCTAGAAATGGTTTGAAATACAGAGTGTGCTTTTAAATATAACTCCCAGTACTGTCTTATTCCAATTTGAAATAAGAGTGAGCCAAGAATAGTAGTATTTGGCTTAACTAGAGTTAAAAGCATCCAACCTTATTTCCTGCGTTAAATATTGTCATGGTTATGTCAGAGAACACGACTAATTTTCTTTGTACTCTGCTGAGGACAGCCAGGGGGGCAACAAACAAGCCCATATTCCACCAGAATGTAGAAGTTTTGGATAAAATTGTTGGCTTATAAGAAAATGCCTAATGAGTCTTCTTTCTCAGTTCCATTCAATTACTCAAGGTGCAATTCCCAAAAGGCAAACATTAGCAAAAGAAACCATCTGAATAACATCCTGGTTCCTCGTTTAGCATGGGTATGCAACAAAGATGTAATATAATAATTAAAAAAAAATAAATAAAAAAATCAAATCAAGAAACACATGTCAAAAAAGCCTCTTTCTATAAGACCTGCCTTTGCCTCTCTGCTTTTATCGCTCTGGAACTCTATCAACTAAACTTGAATTTTTACAAAAACAAGAGCATAGTTTTAGCAATGCAGGTAAGAAGCCAAATCAAGGAACATACCAACAACACTAAAAGATGGTAATTTCTTCCTATTAAAAGTAAACCATATGTTTTGGACAGCTCCAGTTGCTACACTGCAGGAAGTGCTACAGCTAACCTAACCTTCTTGTTGAAAACAAAAATGTACAGAATTGGGAAACAGAATTCATAACTTGACTCAAGTGAACATAGTATGTAATAAAGATCTCCTTAGAGTTACCCAAAGTTGTTTCTGTTTCTTTTAATTTCTACGTTTGTCAATGCAATTAAGCCAATTCCAATAAAGCAATATACAAAACCTTCCACCTATATCCCAAATGGACTACATGACATTTAAATTTATGTTAAAGAAAAAGGTCTTTCTAGAAAGATTTTACCTCCAGCCTAAACGTTGACCAGAAACATTTACAGGCCTAGGATAATAAAAAGTTAGAGTAAATAGCATTTCTCAGCACAGAGAGTATAATACTTTTATTATTCCTCTAGGATACATCAACTTTTGGGTTTAAAGCCTTTTAGCCATAATTATTTAAGAAATTTTAAAAATTCTCATATTGGATCTGTTGCATATAAAGAAAAAAAATATTTATAAGGGACATTTAATAAAAGGAGACCTAGCTACAAGACATCTGGTTTTAATTCTTTGGTTAAAGACCTTGTAGTAATAACAGGTCAAATATAAGAACCCTTGAGGGAAAAAGGAAGTCATACGAATGAATTAGTGGCCCTTATAAAAGCTTGCCAACATCTGCATTAATTATGTAATGAACAGGACTTTTAGTGTCTGTAGGAATGTTTGGATGCAGGATCTAGTGGATATTTGTGATCTTGAATAAATTCTCTTTGCCTGTGTATTTGTCACTCTGTTTTTTCTTTCAGATGTCTGCTACCCACATGTAATGATTCCTGCTCCACTGTTGCTCCTGTGGAAAGAGGCCTGCTACACCTGGAAAGCCATGCATTTTTTAATTCAGAAATTTAAAATGTGGTACGTATTATGCTTTTACTTTCTTTTTCCTTCTTTTTTTCTTTGTATTTTGGTTTTGTACATGGGCTTAAAATGTGAATTATTCCCTGATTGTGCAATATTCTTCCCTGGCTTTTCATTTGAAATCTGAAAAAAAAAATGACAAAAAATATGACTTAGTCACAAAATTCCAAGCTAAGGTGGAATGTACATACACACACAAGAATATGTGAAATACTGCAGAACCAGGCTTGTTCAGCTTAAAACCATGACAGCACTTGAGCAACCTCAGAAAAGTTCGTACGAGGCTCACTTCGAAGACAGAAAAACAAAATGCTGTGTTCATGTAAGGGATTTTGGATAAGTTTTTGAAAAGATTTTGTTTTTAAGGCATTCTAATCTAAAACCTGGGATCTCCTGTAAAAGCAATCTTTTCACTCTCCACCCCCTCACCCCTCCAAAGGGAAAGAAGAGAAGAAGCTGAGATAGTTTGCTGGCGAAAGTTCAAACAGGGGACTTCCAGATTATCAGCTTTCTTGGATGCCAATGTATATCTTAAAGGAAGGTTTTGACCTCCCAGGTCACAAACATAAAAATCCCAAGGCATCACATTTAGCTCTGATGCTGACTGGAAAGTCTCAAGCAGGAGAGAAATGTACTTTTCCGCTCAGTACTCAAAGTGTTAACATACCACAAAGGCACATGCAAGCAGGCAGACCCCATCCCCGCTCCTGCCCCTGCAGGAAAGGGGCAGGGAAGTTTATATTTTAATTTCCTGCAGTTTCACTCTGTGTTTCACTGCCTGTGTAAGCCAGATGTGTGGTGCCCAGAGATTTACCTCATCTGTTCAGTATATCTCAGCAGAAGTTTAAAACAAGCCAAGCTGCAAATTGCCCATGTTAACTAAACCTCTAGGATGTGTCTGTGTGGAAGAAGTAAACATTGAGTTGTAAGTCAGCAAGACAGATAAGGAAAAATAGAGAAAAAGCAGGCTAAAAGCAAAGTCTCCTCTCACCAGATGAAGATGACCCAAGACACAGTTGTCCCAAATCAAAGAAGAAAATTGCAAGTACATGGAATTAAATCTCTTAATATTATGAGACATAGTTATAACCACAGCACAGTGCACACAGACCAGGAAATTTGCCACCAGGACTTAATAAACAAAACTCACTCTTCTTCAGCAATTAGTGATTCAATTCATCTTGGCACTGGCCCTTTCAGGCACTATCTGCCTGGTTGTCTCCCTTCCTCTGGTTGTATGGGATCACACCACAGGGGTGCCAGGGGGAACACTGGGAAGAAAAGCCCATCTAAGATTTCCTATATTTTGTGCCTGATTTATCTTGCTTCTGTCCCACCTCTGCATCACACCCTAAAGAACAGGATAGGATTTGGATCCATAGCAGCTTGACCATTGTGTGTCCTTGGGAGAGCAGCCCACTACTACCTGTCCCTCCTAGGGCAGAGACAGGAGTGGAGAACACACTGTCTGCCTGGAGCAGAAGGTGAGAGGGGATCTCTGGATCCTGCCAGCTCCATATTCAGTGACAGCTCACTTGGTGAGGGCTGTGTATGGAGAGATGCTTAGGGTAGAAAACAAACATCAAAAGTTTTAAAATACCATTGATTGATTCTGCCTAAACAAAGCATTAATTAGCACAAGGTGCCTGAGGGGAAGATTGGTCAGTTTACAAACCCCTCTGCAATCTCAGAGTTTGTAGAGTTCCTTGATACACAAAACAAAAGAAGGCAGACCACTGTCTCCCATGGGTACATCTATTTCTTGTCAAGAGAAACAGAGCAGAACATTCTCTGAACACTAAGGTCTGACTTTTACAGCACTTTTCAAACTTGTAAGCCACAAAAAAGTCCATATCCAGTAAATCTCTTAAAAATATCTTAACCCTAAACTCTCCAAACACTGCTCCTCTCTTTTTTGTCTTTTGCTGAATTAACCTCCACATCCTGCTGTTCTTTAACTCAGAACACAGAAGAGACAAAAAGCAATGAATTTTTCCAATACTGGTGTGGTAAACTAAGACTACAAAACCATGATAACTGTATTATATCTTTACATTTAGTGCAGCAGTGAATGGAAATCAATACCATTGCTTTCAGCTTAGGTAAATATCTTAAGTTTACCAACATACCAGAAAGGGGTCAAGCTGAAAAACCTCAGGGAACTATCAACTTCAAAATCCCCAAAGAAGAGTATAAAGTAAGATTATCTTTAAAATAAGGATAAACAAGTAAGTATAGGCATAATTAAATCAATATGTAAATACTTCGTCAACCCACAACTGCTAAACATGGGATTTACGAAAGTAAAGTTGTAACAGATGAGGAAAAAAAAAATCCAATTTGCAAAAACAGTTGTCCATTACCTAATGCAAAACATAGACTACTTTTCAAACTGTAGAACATAAAAGAAAAGCTTTAAAATAAAGTGGAAAAGATGTGTTTCCTTTAAAGATAAAAGTAGAAGTAAAAAAAATTAAAAATCATGAAGTCACAAGACAAGGGTCCTGATTCATTATAGCCTTATGCACAGACATATTTTTTGTCTGAACAATGAAAGTAAGAAACTCTATCACCAACATAGAATGGCACCTCCTCTTCAGAATTTCATCTCCCAAAGTAACCATTCAATGAACTTAAAGATAAACCAATATAATAAGATAGGGTGGGGCTCTGTCACAGCAGGTTACTTCATTTCACTATATCATTTTGCCCTTCATAAAGCTGGCAAGACAGGAGGAAATTAATCTCACTGCAAGGGGATCCCTTTAATGCTATTAAAACATCCTAAAGCATAAAGTTACTTAAAGATCATGTGGCAACAGCTAGAGCATCCAATAATTTTTAGGATGCTTTTGTAGCAGACTGAACTGCTACAGAGTCTCAGAGCTGACAAACGTCCCAGCTACCAGAAACTGAACTGAGAATTTCTCTGTATCCTACAGTTTATACCTGGAAATGCAGCTCAACATACCTAGGCACTCAATGTATTAAAGAAACCAGTTAACAGCAACAGCATGAAAAAGTGTTTTACTCTTGGAAGGTATAATACACAAGTAATACAGATCCCATTGGTTAATAATGATTATAACCTCCACAGATTGGCTACAAAACCAGGGAGGTTGTCGACCTTCCAAAATTCTGCAAGAAAAACGGGATTTAAGAAATTAAAAGCTAGAAGAATTGGAAAAAAAAAAAAAAAAAAGACAGAGTGACCTCATCCATCCGCAACTTAGCCATCAATTCATAGATTGTTGTATTGTTGCTCCTTTTCCACAGATCCAGCATTTTCAGATGAGCTGTGTTCCTCACAAGGACTACATAAATGTTCATAGAAAGTTTTCCAGTAGAGGAGGAAATGAAGACTGTTTGAATCAGGGCATAGTTCTACATCATCACATCCTCACATTCCTAGAATGGCTTACATATGTCGATTAGTAAGGATTTTTTTTTTTCTCTGCCTTCCCAGCTCCTCTCAAAGGGACATCTGTGGAATTATTGTAGAAATTAAGTAATTGGCTGTGGTTCAGGTAGAGCATATTGAGCCCAAATTGGGTACTTAAGCCCAATAGTGGTGTTACATACGAAGTACAGAAAGGGCTTCTGCAAAACTCTTAAAACTTATTTTCCTTTGGGGTAGCTTTCATGACAAGCTCAGTTTCACAAGCACTAGCCAAACATGGGTACAGGCTCAACACTTTGTGGCATTGTAGGAGACACAGGAATATTCCGTCATCTCATTTAGTAACTAAAATATTCCACCTCTTATGCCTTCAGAAAATGTCTCTGCCATGATTCTGTGTTTGGGCTGCTCCATTGTCTTGCTCAGTTCACCCCCAGCTGCCCACCTTCCTTACCCTCAGCCTGAGCATCACAGACACCCAAACTGCTGTGAGTCCCTGAATGCTGCTGTGAGGATGAGTGCATGCAGGACAGACTCATATCAAAGTCACCCCCACCTTAGGAGGAGCTCTCTGGAGAGAGGTGCAGCACACAGAGTCCTATCTGTGCATTTCAAAAGCCAGAGTGGAAGCAGTTGGAGGGGAAAATAAATCTGCACCTATAACATCCCAAATGAGTTTTCATGCATAATGATTTACAATGTCTATCCTTTAGACCCAGTTAGTAAACCAAGCTGGGAGTTAATTATTGTCTACAGCAGCTCAAAGATAGCAATTTTATGCTGAAAAAATGCTGTGGGCTACACTAGTGCTGCTTCCACCTCCAGGGCACACCTCCCATTGCTCCTCACCAAGCAAACCAGCAAAGCAAACACCTGGGAGAGTTTAGCCCACAAGCAAAAGGCTTATGTCAACGAGCATAGCAAATTTCATTTTGTGACTGGAAACAGATTTACAGATGGAACTAAGAAGACTATTCTGTGTTTACAATAGCAGATACTTTTTTTTTTCATTAAATATATGTTAGACAATTTGGGTTTCTTTTGCTTTAATATATTGAAATATTTGTGAAATATATAAACAGAATGTAGAAAAAAATCTTTATCTCAGAGCTTTAGAAACAATGGGGTTTCTATAATTAACTTGCTCACATTACTGAGCAGTTGCCTTTAAGGCACTGTTGGTCTACTTTAAACAAAATGGAGATGCATTTTGATCCTTCAGTAATCTCATCTAGTAAAATAATTTTTTAAAAAAGTGTACTGGTATTTTAAGTTTCCCCTATGATGTCTGCAACTGGGTGGATATACTTCTAATCACAAATTGTTTTTTCCAGACTCACCATTTCCTTTTGTTCTCTTGTTTACTGTTTTTACCATGACCAGAGGCCTGTTTTGGTAACAAGGCTAATTTGTTTATTTAGCTCAAGGTGGGACAAAAAAATCCAGACACTTGTTGACTGCAGAAACTTGGGCACCAAATCCAAAATGCAAATTGTGTTGTGTTTAGCTGGGGGAAGAGATGACAACAGCTGTGCCAGCCCACAGCAGCCTGTCCTCAAGCATATTATGAAAAGGATAACCATCCTGTGGCCATGATAGCTTAAATCCCTTCCACTCCAATTCAAACAAAATGAGGAGAAAATAGAGTCGTATTCAATGGCACAGAGTGGGAGAAGTGGTTTTTGGCTCTGGCTGTGAAAGGGCACTCTAATGGAAACTGCTCTGGATTTCTCTTTGGAACAGCTGCAAGGCAGTTATTTAAACATACTCATTTGTTTCTTGTATTTGGCTGGTAGGATCCACTGCTGGTAAAAGCAAAGAGAGAATGATGAATTTTTGTTGTTTTCTTGTTTTAAGCATTTCTGAGGCACTGTTGGAAGCCTCTGGTTCATTAAGTAACTGGAGCTCAAACATTACTTATTCAAAGCTTTTACTGCAGAATTCATCTCATGCCATTCACAAAGAGAGAAAATACTAATCACTTGAGAGAATACTTTCATCAGTATGGGTCACCACTTGTGATTTTTTTTTTTTTTTTCAAGCAGCCCTCTTGCATCCTAAATGCTTCTTACAGAATTATTTAACTTTGCTTAATGCATTAGCAGACTAGTCAGGTTCCTGTGAGATCATTTTACTTATCCGTATTTGAGGTATGAAGTAATAATATGTATACAAAATATCTCCAAGTTAAAAAATCAGAAAGTTCTGTTACATTTTATTTCTCTCTTAGAACAGAACAGCTTATCTAATCAGAAATCACTAGATTGTGATTTATTGTGATTAATTTGAGATCTCTTTTGACTTGCAATGAAATTCCATGGCAAAAAGCTCAAAGCATATTTGGGAAATTTTTTGTTTCATTGACTTCTTTGACATTGTGAATGCTGCCCCTAACTATTTTCTATTTCAGACCACAGCCATGGACAGGTAAGCTACCTTGAAACTTTACTTATCCTTCACCTTTGCATGTGACCAGGATGCCCATGCTCCTAATCACCACTTCTTGTGCCTGGTAACAAGATATTGGGGTGGGAAAAAAGAGGGGAGATTTGAATAAATTAGTGTGTTGGGAGGCAGGTTTGACTCTGGCAAATGTGTTGCTTCAATAGAGGGTTGTAGGGAAGCACCAGAAGCTGGTCCTTTGTTGACATACTAACAGCACAAATATTTAAGACAGTATTAGGAATTTCACATCTGGTACCCAGTTTCAAAAACTTTCTATTTAAGGCTTTTGTTACCTGACTCAGAGGATGAATCTTGGGAAAATACCATTTGCCACTAAATTAACAGTAACTTATTGTTGGTGGCACAATGAGCAGTTGTAAGATTGAAGCCCAAGCAGAAAACTATCAGAAGGAGTTATGACTTAACAAAAAGGCCATTTTCAGATCTCTGAGATTCTCTCCCAGGGGAAATAAACTTGTTTGCCTGATACAGTTAAAGGATAAGCAGAGGTGTATTTTTTACTACAATATATAAACATGCATGCATATACATATATAGATATACAAAATAGTATTTATTTTTGAGTGCAAATTGACCAAATGTGAATGAAGACAACTATTCTGGAAATGCCAAAGGAAAGTTTAAAGATAAGGACTAAAACAAACAAACAAACAACCAAATTTAAAGTAATGTAGCAAAACTCTTCTTTTTGCAAATAAGATGCCATCTAGCTCATGCAAAAGGCATGCAAGGTTACTTCCAAGTTTCAAAAAAAATCCATCCTTAAAACACTAGCCTCTAAATTACTTCTGCAGTGCACCGTGGCATGTCCTCAATATTGAAAGGCAGAATAATGTCCTCTGGGGGGCAAAAAAAATGTAATCAAAAGTGTTTTTTAAACTATCCTAAATTCATTCCAAACATGAAAGGCAAAAGCCCATGCAGTCCAACTATGAAAAGTGCTTTCCTTCTATATTTAATCTAGTGATTGTCTCTTGACATACAGATCTCACTATGTCCTTGCCTGTTAAAAAGGTGTTCCTTACTCTCAGAAACAGAGATGTCTCCCAGCAGATTGTCTGGAGATGTTATTATTTATATATGATTGAACACTTTTATGAACTATCATATCCACAATGATTTACTGAAATCTGTGAGAATTCATGCAAGCATTTAGTCTTCATACTTTTACAACATGAGGATGACAGAATGGTCTTTTTTCTACCATAATCTCCTGAACTGAGATACCAGTCTTTGCTTCTTGTGGGCATTTATTTTTGGCTCCCAAGTCAAATCTCATTGAAACACAGTTTCAGTTCACAGTAGAGACAGACCTCTAGATTACTAATCAATGACCAGAGTAATCTATTTATTTCTAGTCTTTGGCCTAGTGATACAAAGTCCAGGCATGAATTTATTCAGTGAAAACTCTCTGCAGACCCAAGATATGTGCATTTGTTCAATACAACAGAAAAGTGACCATGCTGATCATCAAGTCCTTTACAAGTGATAGCTTTTCTTCTGCTCATTCTCTCACACTACAGCTGTTCTTATTCTCCTTTTGAGAAGGTATTTGTCCGGAGCAACAATCCTTAGGTACACACAAACATGAAACATGCTGCTATCAAGCAAACCACATGAGTGAAATCTCCCTGGAATAGAGGGTGGTGGCTGGGTTTCCAATATGGTGAGGGGTGGCAAATTGATTTCATTGGACCACTGCCGCAAACACACCAAAGCAAGAGCTACATACTCACCATGGTAGAGGCAACAACTGTCTGTCTGGAAACATACTCTGTAAACCATTGCCACTGCTTGGAACACCATCTCAGGCCTTGAGAGACACATTTTGTAGCAGTATGCCACAGGGAATCGAACCAGACAATGGGACTAATTTTCAAAATAACCTCATGAAGAGGTTCTGGTCGAAGAAACACAGCATTGAGTGGATATGTAACACCCCTTACCACCCATGAGCCTCTGGGAAGACTCAGAGGAATAATGGACTGCTGAAGACCATGTTAAGAGGATCAGGTAATGGGGCATGGAAGCACTGGGATGCAAATTTAACAGAGGCCATTTGGCTGGTTAACACTAGGGGGATCTGCTCCTACCCAAACAAAATCCCTTCACACTGGGAGGAGATATGGTCCCTGCACTACACAGGGAAGCAGCTGGGGAAGTCAGTGCGGGTTTTTCCTCCCACTAAGACAAACCCATTTGTGGGATTGTCTTTGCCCAAGGACCTGACCTAGGTGCACTTGGTGGGTAATGCTGAGGGATGGTTTGTGCCTCGAGGAGATTTAATCCTGGGGGAAAACTATACTGTGGTGTAAATGGTATGTTGCAGGAAGTAAAGTAGCAGGAGTGACATGAACTGATGAAGAATGAATTTTGTGAGGAGCAAGGAGAATGTAAGGAGGTGACAACCAAGATGGGTGTTGGTGGCCAATGGTCAGGTATGCCACTTCTGCTGTCCTGATCATTCATCCTGGTGGACTGGAGATCAGGAGGGATGAAGGAAGCCCATGAAACAGGAAAATAATATCTCTCTGTGAAGGAGCAGAGGACCCTAGTTAATGAAAATGTATGTTTCGTAGAGAGATGTTTTAGGGATGTAGTTTAAGTTGTATGAGTGGGTAAGAAGGGGTTCAAATAGTGAGAAATAAATACAAAGGAACAGTCAGATGATGCATGAATTATGTGGGATCCGAGTGTGACAGAAATGGTATGGAATAAGGGGTGGATATTATATTGTGTCTGTCTGAGCTGGAGCTCATTTCCCCCACAGCAGCCCTCACCTTGCTGCACTTTGCATCGATGGCTGGAAAGGTGCTGGTAACACACCAGTGTTTTGGCTATTGCTGAGCAGCGCTGGGACAGCATCAGCGCTGTCTCTCCAACATTCCTTCCTCCATCAAGGGGGCTGGGGCTGGGCAAGATCCTGGGAGGGGACAAAACCAGGCCAGCTGAGCCAAACTGACCAAAGTAAAATTCCATGGCATATGATGTCAGCTTAGATACAAAAGCTGAGGGAGGGCAGGAGGAGGAATGGGAAGCATTAGTTATTTTACAGTGTTTGCCTTCAGAGCAGCCACTTGACATACTGAAGCCATGTTTCCTGGGAAGTGGCTGAGCATCACTCACTGATGGGAAGCAGAGATTATTTTATTTTTCCCTTCATTTATGCACACACAAACTTTCACTTTTTTCTTGCCTTATCTCAATCTTCAAGTTGTTTTCCATATTATTTATCTCTTCCCTGTTCCACTGGGAAGGGGATTGATAGAGCAGCTTGATGGGCAGCTGGTGCTCAGCCACAGTAGACCCACTGCAGTCATACACAAAGAGGGCTCTGAAGAGGCAACCCACAAAGACAGGGGTGCAAATGTGTGGTGATGGCCTGCAGAAATCTTTCCCCAAAAGGGAGAGGAGTCTGGAAATAGCTATGCAGCCTGGGGCACAAGTATGCAGCATTCACCTCCTGCCAGGTATTCTGCTGTGCTGTAAAGAAACAAAATTCTTCTGGAACCTTAACAGAGACTCAAAAAGCAACAAAATACACTAATTCTCCATCTGAAACACAGGAGGAAGACTCGTGTTAGGAAGCTTCTCAAAAGCAGACTTTGGATTTATCTCATTTCACATCATCACCCAGTAGCGGACATGTTTTACCCTAAATTCACAGAATCTAGGGATCTTTGAAATATAACACTTCCCAGAGCATATTGCTGAGAGATATAGTCTCCTGAGCCAAAGAACCTACAGCAAACAAGAATAACAAAAAATAAGCAAAATAAATATTGGATGTTCAATTTTCTGATATCTATCTTAATTATTATGGTACCTTTTTCTGTAAAAGTCTCATCCTTATACATTTTTAAGTTCTAACAGGCACTTCAGTCTCTGTGAAGTCAAAAGGACTTTGAAACTGCTTTTCTGAAATGAAATCTTGACTGTTATGATCGCCTCCTTTTCTGTTTGTAATTTTTACTTTATCAGAACACTCAAGTACTTGGTGTTCAGCACATGAAGCTAACAAATCACTTTTATAAATGAGTCAAACACACAGTAGTTTCATGAAAGCAAGATTAGTGTGTTAGTAATGCTAAATGTGTTATTAATTACTGCTTTTCACTTAAAACTTTTCTGATAAGAACACTGAACCTGAAATTTCCTTCGGTATTTTTCCAGCTTATCCACATTACAGACTCTATTCTGTATTTAATAAACACAGTAAAAATCAAGTTGTAGTGCAGTGATCACCTACGTGAAGTCAATAAAGATCATATTTTGCCATATATTTTATTCTACAAACACTACTATAACACAGCAATGTCATGTGTCACTTGTCTTAGTAAGTGATGAGTGTCTTTAATATACTAGTTCAAAAAAATTCCCCAGATGACTCAAAACGAGAGAGGAGAAAAAGATAGGATTCAATGAGGAAATAAGAAAGATGTTTAATCAGTTCACCTGCTAGAGTTTCATCGTGGTCTACTCACCTCAATCACCTCAGGCTGGGACATCATGGATGATGGCACCAAATCGGTGGGGATATCCATGGTAGCTCAAAATGCCCCTGGTGTCCTTGCACTGTTCCTCTGCACCAGCAAGCTCTTGCTAGGAACACAGAAGCCCTTCCTCAGACTCTAGTCATACTGATATTTACTCCTAACAGGAAAGAAAGAAAGAAAACCTGTTGAGAAAAATAAGAGAACTGGGTAGGCAGTCAACAGCAAGACCCTGGGCTGCTGAAAAACCAATCTTTGTGCAGCCCTAGTTGCTGACATGAACACTCACTTTTTTTTTTTTTTTTTCTTTCAGGAGAAATTACAAAAGCCATACTGGAATTTGATCCAGAACAGGAAAAAAATTCACTTGACAACACAAACTAGACTCACACAAACTGAAATCAACAGGAAGGCTAGCACATAGACTGCTTTTCTTTTGCAAGGAAATATGGTCACCTACAGAACATTGCAACTGTGTTGACTTTTTTCCCCCCTGCAACAAAAGAAAAAATAAAAATCCCCACAAAAGAATACTCATAGAATTACTTGCTGGAATTCAGGACACATTTATTCCCTCAGTTCAGTGATCACATGAACTTTTCTTCTTTGTTAAGAAAAACAGCTTACACATTATGACTTAGAAACATGACACCCTTTTTTCCAGGCAGTCATAGATTTGCAGCACATGAATATACCGATCTGTAAAATTTAATCAGCTGATTCAATAGAATGAAGTTATCTCCATAGCTATTGTGTTCATCAAGGTCAGTCCAGCTGCCACAGATATGTTCTTTTCTTTTTCTACTCTTGTGTGCAAACAAACAAGCAAACAAAAAGGTGGAGGGATAAACTCCTGTAAAAGTCCAAGATATCAATCCCATTTAAAAATTTTAGAGTAAGACAACTGCTAGGTTTTTCCCTTAGTGAGACCAGACATATACAACACAACCCACAAATTAGTCATCACAGAAAGGATTTTGGAGAGACACCCATTGCTATCTTCATCTATCACTTCCTATTCTGCAAGTCACAGCAGAAATCTACTCATGCAAAGTGTAATCAGCATCCAATAAACATACCAAAAATTACTCCAAACTTCAGTGGTATTCTTCAAACTGAGGCCATGCTATAGTTACAGAGACAATACCAGTAACTTTCCTGGCCATAAGTTCATTTTTTCAGAGGTAACACTTACCAAGCCAAGAAACAATAGATAAGTGCTGTAGGAAAGTTGTGCTCCACATGCTTTTCTGATTCAGTTATGTCTTTTTTTTTGGTCATGTTAATTTAAACTCAGCTTTTGTGCTCCACTGTGGAAATTATTCCTCCTTCTTAAAAAGCATCATCTTGAAATGCCTGCTTCACATTTCAACACATCCCCACATGCCTTACGTCACATGTAGCTGTATCATCTTCCAAGCTCTAGGATCACTTTTTCCATCTTTATATAGCTTTCCAGTGACCCCTATTCTTTCCTACTCAGTTCTTACTAGCAGACTTTCATTCTTTCCACTCCCTGCTCCAAATTTCTTCTCCTATACTCACAGGGCGGGCAGAAAACGGAGATGCAGCATCCCTCCAAGAGAGCCTTCACAAAGTGAAAGAACAAACACAGCCTTCAGGCTTCCTGTTTTCTTTCAAAAATGAGAGTTGAAATAATTTTCTGAAATTCGCTAATTGTTCTATGGTCAGATGAGGGAAACAGCATCAACCTGGAATTCTGAATTAGGGAAGCTTCTGCAACTTGGCAATGATTTTCAGTAAAACTCTATGAACAGCCTGAGAATCCTCAACCAGCATATTTCATCAATGTCTTGTGAGTTGTTGCAACTGTAACTTCAATAAGATCTCAAGACATTTTTTTCTGTTCTTCTCATGATGTGCTCAAAAGTAGAAGTTTCACTGCACCTACTTCACAGCACATCACTGTTAGTTTCTTTTAAAATCTTTTCTCTTAATCCTGAAATGCTACCACTTTTGGATAATGAAGGTGAGAAAAAAATCACAGTTGAAGCTGACTTTAGGGAGTACTGTCTAAATCAAAACCAAAGGTATGCTTAGAATCCTGTCTGTCAAACAAAAGGGTGAGAAAAGAAACATTTTTACTAAGGAGCATCATAAAGAAAAAAATCCTGAAAAAGTAAGAAAAAAATCCAAAGTCTGTTCAGCTTACAGTGTAAAGTACTAATTGATGCCAGATGGAGAGGTCCATCTGTAAACTCAACAAAGAAAATTAAACATTTGAACACCATGTAAAAAGGTGAGAAAGTAAGAAAGATCTCACACAAATGTCACACTTCCAGATGTCACATCTGAATTTTTGCTATCTGAAAGTATTCATTTGTCATCACTCACCTCTGGCAGCCTTCACTAAACAATCCTGTTTGTAATGAATTAATTTAGCTCACTAATAAATGCATCACACCACCATGGCAACCTTACCAGTCACAACGAAAAATTAATGCCATCTGGAGAAGAGCAACAACAATGACTTGTCCTGCCTAACATTTCACTTTACTACTTGTTGAAGTGACTGATAGCACAACAGGTGGTTTTCTGCTGTCCCAGGTTAAGAACAATTTACTGGAAACAGCAACGAGATTAGAATACTAACAGCAACAGAAACAATATTAATAACATAAATATGCATAAAGAAGGTGATTTACATCCAAAGGTGCTCAAAAATCAACCTGGTGCCATGCTGCCCCTGAGACAATGAACCATTCACAAACCCTCTGTGCCCATGTTTTCCTTCCCAACTGCAAGCCCCCTCCGCTTTCCTGGAAACAAGATTCCCTTATTTCCAGCCCCCTGTGGTGATGGTTGTGGCATAGAACAACCAGCTAGGCATACCCACAGGGCTCCAGCTCTGACCCTTCATGGCACTGTGAGAAAATTAACTCCATCCTGGTCAAAAAACAAGTACTATGCACCCCTTATTCTATGCCATCTACATCATGCCCCAATCCTACACCTTCCAACTTTACACACATACATATATAGATACACACAAACACAAGTATCATTTCCATAGTCAGTGGGCATCCCTCCAAGATGTCTGTTGTGGTCACTTAATCCATGACTGTGGGCTCTACGAGGAGCTCACGACTGGTGTATCTGGAACATCCATACTCATTCTCCTTGGTAGTTATGGCATATAGTGGCAGTGTCATTCAGCAAACAGTATGATTTAATTCAACATTACACACTCTTCTCACCCAAAAAGAAAATCCCTTTGAGGTACACACCATGTTTCTCCATCCCTCTGCATTACCCACCAAGTGCACTCAGGTCCTTGAACAGCAACTTAGAGCAACTCCTCTACTCAGGCAGAGATGTCTTGCCACAATTCAGAAGTCCAGATATGTTTTCCGCTGTGCTGCCAATTGCCTTTTTTTCCATTATTCCAGTCATCCCCACATTTGCTTTTGTACCAGTCCATGGTGACTTCTGGTGATTTGGATTTCATATTTGAGTTTTCTGTGCAATCAAGCAAAACCCACTTACTCCACATAGCATCAATGGCATCAAGTGTGGAAGGGACTTTCCCTTTGAATATCCAGCCTCATGCTGGGCAGCCAGGAGGCCAGGAGGAGCCATACATTGGTGCCATTCACTTCTGAAGCAGATTGATGCCCTTCATAAGCTGCCAGATACACTTTTTCAGCCAGGGTGTAGGATCGTAGCCTTGGATCCCTTCTATTGCTGGTTTCAGAACCCCAGGGGTTGTCCTTGAGTCTCTCCAGGTACTTCTCATGAGAGACTGCAGGAAGGTCCACTCTCCCTGGCTGCAGTGTAAAGCACACTTTTTATATCCTGTCCCATCCTGACTGGCCCAAGGGCTACCGCATGAACAATCTATTGTTTAATTTGTCCAAAAGCTTGTTGTTGTCCAGGATCCCACTTGAAATCATTCCCCTTCCAAGCCACCTGCTAGAGAGGGTTTACAATCTGACTATACTCTGGAATATGGATCCTCCAAAAAACCACAGTGCCTAGCAAAGTCTGTGTTTCCTACTTGCTGGCTGGTGGGGAAATAGCTGCTATTTTGTTGATTTCATCCTCTGGAAACTGACAACATCCATCTTGTCATTTTACTCCTAAAAACTTAATTTCCTGGGCAGATCCCTTGATCTTACTTCACCAAGAATCAGGACACCACCAAAGCATAAGGACAAGCCAAACTAATTTAAGTTGTTTTGAGGAATATAATTAATACAGGTAGTTCAGTGTACTCAGGTTGCAAGCAGAGCTACCTGCATTTAGTGTATTCCTCAGTGGAAGTGGTTATAATCTTTACAATCTCCTCCTAACTCTGCCCTCTCTCTGTTCCATGGGGCGTTATGTATGCAGATGAGGATAACCCTCTGCACTCTGATCAGTACTTGTAAAAGCTGAAAGAAGGTAATAGCTGTGATTCAGTATTGGGCAAAAGAAGCAGAAATTAAATAAAAGAGATTTCCAGACAGATGGTGCAGCCCATGTTGTACTCCTGCCCTAAAGTTCTTCTGAACAACAGTGAGCAATTTTTTTCCATTTAATGAGACTCCCATCTCCCCATCAAATTTCTGATTTCTCTTGCCTCAGCAGATGCACTAACAGTCTGGAAGCTAGCACAAAATTAACAGTCCCAGACAAACTTTTGATTTGAATACACATATTTTACAGAGCAAATTCTGCAATTTGGTTGGTCTCAGCCAGGCTCCATTGCCTGACACCCCTCTCCAGAAAGCAGGATAAAGAGTGTCATCACATCCACTATCTACTACCATGGTAATAAGTACTGAAATAGATGTAATATATGGCATTGATTAAACACATTCAAGAGTGGTGACTGCAGCTGATCAGCACACCTTCAGACCAACTACTGCCTAAGGTTACAATGTAAGATGTATCCAAAAGTATATATTCCATTACCATTTTCATAAGCTGATAAAACCAGATGGGGCAGTGTTCTTTATCCCATCTATGACATATCTCTTATAACTCTCTCCAAGGGATAGCATCTGCTAATGGGCCATCACCATCACGGCATGACTCATTAAGTTACATCATTCCACTGTGAGGTGCTCCACCCAGGGGGAGGAACCAAACATTCCTACCTGAATATAATCTGAGGCTTGGAACACCAGAGTATCTACCACAGGATTCCCAGAGGACAAGAGCTTGACAGCCACCACTGGAGAAGGACCGGAGTACAGACTTCAACAGAACTACATCCAACATTTAATTAGACAGCTATCACCACCCTGACCAACAAGGTGTCAGACTGAATTCTTACTCCATGCATTTAAGCCACTGCTTTCTGCCTTTATTTCAATTTTCCTGTTAAATTGTAGTTCTGACTTGGAATCTCTCAGTGGTTTGCTATCGAACTGTTACAACTACCAATGAAATGCACAAGTTACTCCTGTTCTTACAGCACATGCAACACCTCCACCGTCACAGTGAAGACCAGTTCTACAAATACATCCACACCCAAAGCCTTCCTGGCTGCTGTTCCTAATCACTTGCCAGACTGCTTGAAAAAACTACAGAGCCATAGCTTCTCACCCATTTGGAAGCTCTTTGTAAGAATGAGTAAATTCACTGTGAAAATGGATTTGTGAAGCATTACTGGGGGGTTGTGGAAGTCGGGGAGTGCCAAAAACAAGGCACAAGTTCACCATGTTTCCTGTGCTGGCTGCACCATCAACCCCCCTGGAAACAGTCCCTACCAGTAAACACAGATATTTCTTGAGTCTAAGTTCACTGTCTAGAAAAATAGAATGGAATTTGCTAACATATGAAAAGGTTCAGACACAACAATAGGAAATCTCTACCTTGCAAATATTGAAATAAAAACAAAACAAAACCAAAACCCACAGTAAAACATACCTGAGTCAGCCCTTTCCCTCTATCAAGAGTGACAAAAGTTACAAAATTAACAAAATAACAACCAGCCCTAAGAAACTGGCCAGATTTTAAGGTTTATGAATTGAGATCAAAGACAGACTGAAGGTACAATAAAACTGAGCTTATTCGTTCACTTCTGCAGAAGAAACTGAGATCTTCACAGGACACAAGGTGAATTTTTCATGCTGCTGTTGGACTAGCATGCTATATAGAGGCAAAAGGCCTTACATATGTACTGAAGACAGGCAATAACTACACAGAATAAAAGATGCTTATATGCTTATATAATATACATCATTTATATAATGTAATACCTCATCCCCAAAATACAGCACACATATTTACCCAACCCACAAGTGGAAATCAATTTATATCAGGAAGCATTTTTCCATCAAATCCCTGTCTCTGTGGAAGAATCTCCTATGGACCTAGTAATTTCTTTTCAGATGTCAATGGTTAATTCACTTTGACATTAAATGTCAATTCCTTGCAGGTATTATTTAAGAGATCAGCATTCTCTTTCACAGTCTGAGACTGTTAATCCAACAGCATCAATTTCTATCCAGCCCACTTCTGCTCACAGAACTCCTGTTGATGTTGATGAATGCTGATGAATCACTGTGCTGTTTGAACATATCCAGAGCAATTATTAAAAAGGATCATTTTCCAATCTGACACAATAATTGAACAACACAGAAACCGGCTGAACAAAGTATCATTAAGGCTTAGAAGGGAGGGAAGGAAAGGGAACGAAACCCGCAACAAGAATAATGTAGTGGTTTAAATATTTCACTGTCATCAAAAGTGGCTAATCAATAATAAATAAACTGGAAACTACAATGGATAGTTGAGTTGGTTGGCCCAAACCCATGAACTGGTTGTTACTGAAACCTCTCTTCCTCCTTGGCTGTATGCAACATAAGATTTTTATGCTTCTTTGTAGCAGAAGCACCATCAGAGCTGCATCCACAGGATGTGCCGTGTGACAGGGATGGATCACAGGAGGGCTGTCAGTGTGGTTGGCTGGGACAGCCCCCTGCCTAGGCACTGAGAGAGAGTCTACTAGACTGTCATTAGACAGCAAGTGCCATGACTAACCACCATGTGATCTCCAGCATGCTGGAGATCCCCCCAAAATCTCAGGGGAACCAGGGTAAAATGGCATGGACAGCCCAGCAGATTGGATCACAAAAATTATCCTCTTCCAGTCGCTGAAAACCACCCTCCTTTTATCCCATGCATGTAAAGCTGTTTTCTGGCTTTTCTCAAGGTTTTTTTTTGTTTGTTTTTTGGTGGTTTATTTTTTTAGTTTTTAGGGTTTTTTTTGTGTGTATGTGTTTTTGTAAGATTTTTTTCTTTGTTTTCAGAAATATGAGCACTAGGGACTTTGACAACTGGAAAAACAGGACAAAAAACTCTCCCAATTACAGATCAAACCCAACCACTGAACATGTGAAAATAGGTAATGCCTACACCACTGCTGGTCCTTCAGAATGACAGTGCCCTAAACAATTGTCTTGGAAGTGATTCAGTGTAACAAAGAAATAACAAAGAATCAGGGATTTTACTACTGCTTGGGTCCATGTAAGTAATACATCTACTTTTGTGTTGATTTGATGTCTGCTTTGATTGTAATTTGTCAGCCAAAGCATACATTCAGCTTAATATTAAGTGCAACCACCTCACTAGATGTGAACAGCATAAAAAGCAGGACAGCAGCATGTTTAGCTGTGTGTCAGCTTGCAGATTGCTTCACTGAAACAGCATCAGCTGGCCAGAGCACTCAGCTTTTATTTGAGTAAATCAAAACAAAATAAGAGACAACACCTTGGAAAATCTAAGTTCAAGATGCCCAGGTACCTGAAAAGCATCTGACAAAAAACCTCAAACCAAAATAAACATGACAAACACGAGAGCTCACTTAAAGCTCAAACTAAAATGCAGAAGTCCAAAAGTATATTACTAACCAGAAAAAAAGGAAAAAAGAAGAAACTAATGTTTTGTATCTTCCCTTCTGCCTTCCACCAAATCACACCTGTACACCTCAAAGATGCTTAGGCTTTTTGAAACTGCTGCAGGGAAGTTTGCAACTTTCTGGGGCTAAAAGAGACTTCCAGTTTCCATTACCTCAGTCTACTTTCAAAATACAGCTGGTTAGCCTTTCTTAGGTAAGGAAAAAAGGTGAAGATTTCAGTAGTGATCTGAGGCTAGAAATTTCATTCTGTACAAATTTTAAAATCCGTCCTTAGATTCAGTAGGACCCTTCCACAATACAAGGTTCCACAGAGGATCTCAAATCTAAGTCATACGCATTCACAGTGCAGTCTGTGCTTCAAACAAAAAAATAATTGTGTCAGTCAAACCCTTTTGAATAGAAGCTCTGTGGCCAGTCTGGGGGAGATCACTGTTCTGGCCTAATAATGAGTACTAGAATTTTGCTGCCAAGGCTTCCCATGACAGAATAGAACCTGCAAGTTCAGCAAGGATGCCCCAGGTGGAGCCTCCTAAACCAAGCTAAATAGTTTCATGAACTCTGCAAAGGAAGTACTCTGTGAAATTTTCCTTTTTCGCCACTGTAAGATTAGGGACATGATCTGTCACCTTAGTCATTTATCACACACTGAATTTATTTACAACAATAAAATATTACCATCATGCAGTTTCACTCCCTCAGAGAAATCATCTGCTGTCACCAAGAGCATGGTTCAGCAAAGATGCCTTCACAGTGATCCCACCAGGGCAATGTTAGAGACCCTGCTCACACCTCCAAAGAAAAGCAGAAGAGAAGTTTGAACATATAGAAGGACAAAAACCTCTCTTCACAGATTTTCAGTGAAAATAACCAAACAAACCTGTAGATTGTATAATATCCTCAAGCCTTTATCTCATAGGGAAGTCTTCTCCACATGCCGCTGTATTTTGCCTCATACCCCTTTCTGAGGATGACAAAAGCAGACTGACCATGGTCATGCACAGGGTTTCACCAAAGGGCAGAAAATTCAAGAGTCTGTAATTAAACTACACATGTCTACCTTCCTCCTTTACTTGCTTTGAAGTTCAGCCCTAGGAAGGACCTCCAGATGATCTTAAGTGAGTAGATTATCCCCAAAATTACAAGTTGTTCATTCTTTAAAGAATTGTTTTTGTCTTGGACTTGGGTATTTTGCTATTTTGGGGTTTTTGGAGGGAGAAGAAAATGTCACATTTTATTAAGTGACAGAAAGCATACTTTGAAAGGACAAACCCATAGGATTTGGCACTATGAAATCATGAGCATATTCACCCCAAGTCATGACAGTTATAACACAAACTAGACATCAGCAGCAGGCTAAGCCATGAGGGATGGAGCAGCACACCAGGTTTCTTTCCATACTGATGAAAAAAAATCTACCAAAATAAGAAAAAAATTGAAAAAAAGAGACACACTCCTAATTTTCTATTAACATCTCAACCTTTTTTTTTTTTTTCCTGAAACTCTCATGACTGTGCTCTCCAAAACTGAATCATACTCCTTTTCCTTGCTAAACACAGGATACTTTTTACTCTGCTACAGATTGAGGCACTTAATCTCATTAGCAGTCAGACAAAACTTCCACTTATTTTTTGTAGTTGTCCTTTTCCAGAATCCTTTCCATACTTCCCTGACCTAGGTCATCCTGTGCAATTCTCTCATTTGCTAAACCTCTTTTCCTGATTATTTCCATATTGTATCTATTCCACACCCATCTCTTGGGGAGCATTTTGTTGCTGTTTTTTTAAACCCAGAATGATACCTCATCTTCTCTTGAAGCTTTCTACTCCTCTGAAAAATGGAACTTTGTCTGAAAACTCAAAAAATTCTGCATGGCTTCCTCAGTTTTCTCATTTTCCTGCAGTTTGCCCTTTAAAGCCAACATATCAGTTTGCCTTCCCATTACTATCCAGCACCTCTAGAATTATTTCACCCATTATCTAGCTTCTCCTAATGACTTCCGTAAGAGCTTGCTTGTTAGAAATTGCTTAGAGATGAGCGTTCCTCTGCCGCTCATTAAGGCTGGATAACCTCTTCCCACTCTCTGGGGGACAAGAGAGAGCATCTGTCTTAATGCAAGGGATGCTGGCAGGTAGATGCAAGTCTCTAGGGATGCATTAGGAGCTTCTTCAGCACAAGGGGCAAGGTCCAGTGTAAAATAATCACACCAAACATACAGACATGCAAAAATTGCTTTAAAACATCTCTGCTATCCACAGCACCATCTTCAAGAAACAACTGCAGCAGCAGCTCCACAATGTTTTTTTAATTGTTAAGTACTGGAAGAGTAAGATATCCCCGAAAGTGAATTTTTAATTTTTGCATTTCAAGTAAAAGCAATATGAACTAGGAAGACTCCAGAGTAATAATTCATGCAATAATCTAATTTCAACATTACGTCACTACTTTAAACTTCCAGGATCACAAGAAAATAAAGAAGAAAAACACAGCTAGACACCAGCTCCAGGAAAACAATGCCAATTTGCTCAGGCTTACATAAACTAGTTACTACAATATGGATGGTCTATGGTCTCTCATAGCACAGCCACAAAGAAACTGCTGTCATATGACTGTATTTTCATAATATACTCTTTCATCATACTGACCTCTATAGTACCAAATACTTCTAAAAGAAGTAATTTCAAAACAGTTTCTGAAACTCTTTTAAAATTGTTTATTTCTACTGACAGACAAGAAATTTGAAGTAGTTAACTAAGAGGCAGGAAAGCTCAAAGTAACCATGGATAACTCATCATTTAAGATACATTATTAACTGTTGCCAGCATTGTGTGCACATGTGTGTATAAAAGACGCAAGTATGGTGCATGCTTTTACCCTCTTCTGTCTCTTCTGATATTAAAAAAAAAAAGAGAGAGAGAGAGAGAGACAGAGCAAGGAGCTGCTCATTAAAATTATTCTGAACACTGGAACTGCATGGATAGCAGAGAGAATTTAGCTACAAATACATTCTCATTACTATTTTGCTTACTAATCAATATCATTAAAGAAGATAACAGTGATTAAAGACTTTTGTATCAACTTTATTAATGACATAACCACAGGGATAGCGTGCACCCTCAGTAAAATTTGCAGATGACACCAAGTTCAGTGCTGCTGTTGACACACCTGAAGGTCAGGATGCCATCCAGAGGGACCTGGATAAACTCAGGAAGTGAGCCCATGGGAATCTCAAGAGGTTTAACAAGACCAGGCATTAGGGGCTGCATCTGGGCCAGGACACTCCCAGTATCAGCACAAGCTGGGGGATGAACAGGTGGAGAGCAGCCCAGTGAGAAGGGCTTGGGGGTGCTGGGGGTGAGAGGCTGGACATGACCCAGCCATCAGCACTCCCAGCCCAGAAAGCCAAACGTGTCCTGGGCTGCATCCAAAGCAGTGTGGGCAGCAGGGGAGTGGGGGATTCTGCTTCACCTGAAACCCTGCATCCAGCTCTGGGGTCCCAGCACAAGAAGGACATTGACCTGTTAGACTGACTCCAGAGGAGGCCACCAAGATGTTTAGAGGGTTGGAGCACCTCTCCTAGGAGAAAAGGCTGAGGGAATTGGGATTGCTCAGCCCAGAAAAGAGGAGGCTTCACGGTGACCTAATTGCAGACTACCAGCACATGAAGGGACCCTACAAGAAACACAGAGAGGGACTTCTGACAAGAGCATGTAGAGACAGGACAAGGGGGAATGGCTTCAAACCTAAAAAGAGTAGATTTAGATTTTATATTAGGAAGAAATCCTTTACTGTGAGGGTGGTAAGACGTTGGCACAGGTTTCCCAGAGAAGATGTGGATGCCCCATGCCTGTAAGTGTTTGAGGTCAGGTTGGATGGGGCCTTGAGCAGCCTGGTTTAGGGAAAGTGCCCCTGTCCAGGGCAGGGGGCCAGGAACTAGATGGTCATTAAGGTCCCTTCTAAGCCATTATAAGATTATGCTTCCAGCAAGCTATAAATCACTATATCAGAATCAGAATCCTTTTCTCCAACTATCACTCCTCAACAGAAAAAGCTACAAGAAGGAAATCTTCTCAAGAACTTACAAAAAGAATTTTCATATTTGTTTTCAAGAAGAAATAACAAAGCGATACAATTCAACACTTCCACGGATCAGCACCAGAGACTCTATTTGTAAACTCCATCTTTTGTTTTAAACTCAGAAAAGTAGTAATAGGCTGGCACTCTTCTGAAACAAGTTTGAATTTAAACATTCAGGCAATATCCTTTTGCTAGATAAAAAAAAAAAAAGCAACAACATCTGGATTGTAACAAAATGTCACAATTCTCTAAGCAGCTTTGAGGGGGGGCCAGCCTTAAAAGGAATACTTCCTTTTTACCCTGCATCCACAAAACAGATGTTCAATCTTCAGGCAGAATAAACCACCATAAAATACAATAATCTGGAAATGCTGAAGCCAAGGAAGTTCACAATTAAGCATGCCAAACCCCAAATCCCAAATTACAAAGGCACCACCTCAGTATAGATCTACATGCACCATGACCAATGATACATAAACAGGAGTTTAATTTAGTTTATCTGAAATAGAAATTTGCCAGCTATTCCCCCAACTCCTGAAAATACATTGAAGACTGTAAGGCAATAGCTAAACGTGGTTCAGGCCACCACCAGTGCAGACACAGGAACTGTATTTATCAACCCCTCAAACCAGAAATAACACTCATGCTCCTTCAGAAATATTTATGCAACATCTGCATTGGCTCAACTGACTGTTCTCCCAACACTTTCTGCAGTGATGTATTTTGCAAAGTTAATCTGAATGAAGCTTGAAAGAACTTAGAATTAACAATAAGAAAGAATTATCTTAATGACAGGATTTAAATTCCCTATTCTCATGTCACTGCTCTTTCCCAAGGCCACAAACAAACTTATCTGATGGACAGCAGTGACCCAGAAATAAGATCTTACCTTTGATCTTGTCAAAATGGAGGGGGAGCAAACCCAGTAGCTCAAGACAACAAAAATCCTGATGTTGATGAATGGAAAGGAATTACTTCTTGTCCATCATGCAAGTATCTGGTGTGCTCAGAACAATACACCGAGAATTTGTGAATCCCTGCTGTAAAATTTGGGCTGGTTACTAGTTTCTTGGCAGAGGTCAACAGGACTTCCTAGTCCTCACAGTCTGCATCATGCTCCCTGCCATCTACAGTATGCTAACTCAACTGGTTGGACTTTTTGTGGAACAATTTTTATGGATAATCAAGAAGTAACACACTCCCCAAAATAGCCTGGGAGCAGCAGCTGTCAGGGATGCTTAGTAGAGAACTGCAGCAGAGTACTGGCTTTTGGCCTTGGGCAGCTTATGCTGATCATTCTATGAATTCAAGATTTATAAATGGAAAGCACTACTGATATATGCCCTGAAAGTAGAGATATGAAGAAAACAACAAGACTTCATCACCATTCCCTCTGATCCTTCTTCTTTCAACTATCAAGTGAAGTTTAAAGCAACTTAGGCTGCTGCCTATCTGAACAAGCAGGTAAATACAGAGGATTAGCTCACAGCTTGACTAATTCACTCTAAGAATTGACTTGGATTAACTCTGAGTTGTGTTTAGCAGACAGGCTCTTACTGCATACAAGAGGTCACATGAATTAAGTAGGCTGTTGTAAATTCACACCATACTTCAGTGATTATTCAGCTTCTCTGACTAGGTCCTTAATATATACAATGCCCAACAGAAACAACAAGATTTCAATCAGAATATTTGGGAGATGCCATAATTTTAAGTGAAAACAGAAAATCAGGAGGCATGATGGAAGCTGATGTAAAAAAGAGAGAAAAATAAAAAATTCTTCTGACTCATATGATGACAGAAAGGTTAGTGTCCAAGCACTGTCTAGTCCCTCTCAACATTTTTCAGATAAACTCCTTTTGAACCTCTTTTAAAGAGTAAGAAAGGTGAAAAAACAATCCTATTGGACAAAAGCACAACTGAATATCAATGGATTATTCTTAATAAATAAGAAAACAAAAACTAACTAGAAGTTTGCCTCCAGCTCTTCCGTTGAAACTTGGTGCACATTAACATGGGTACAAACTTTAAACACATACACACTTCAAAGCCTCCTTCAGACAGTTTTGTAACAAAAGCATAAGCCATAAAACATTACTTGGGAACCACGAGGACTTTTTTTTGTGACCGCACAAATAAACTAAGAAGCTCAAGGCATCCAGGCCACAAAAGGAGAATGCACTGAAATCCACCCACAAACCAGAGTTTTTAGGCATCCCACAGTTGCACACACCAGCTGTGTCCATGACACCAAAGCTTGAGGCCCATGCACAGCTACTCTCATCCCTGACACAGCCCACTTAGGCATGCTGGGTCTGACTTTCAGCCTCCTGCTTTGAGCAGCTTCTCTGAGGTCAGCCAACCTTATACTCCCTCCCCCTCTACTCCACTCTCAGCAGATCCCACCTGGAGTACTGCACCCAGCTCTGGATCTCTAAACAGAAGAAAGAATGAGTGCAGAGTGGGCCACAGAAATGAGCAGAGGGCTGAAGCCCCTCTCCTTGTGAAGACAGGCTGAGAAAGTGCAGCTCTTCAGCCTGGAGAAGTCAAAGTTCTGGGAAGGCCTTACACCACCTTCCCATACCCAAAGAGAGCTTATAAAAAATGCTGTAGTGATGTAAATGATGATATAAAAAAAAGATGTAGTGATAGGAGGGGGGTAACCGACCCAGAAAGAGGTCATAATATATTGATTAGTATCAGGAATAAATTACTTACTGTGAAAGTAATGAGACACTGTAACAGGCTGTCCAGAGAAGCTATGGATACCTCAATCCCTGGAACTGTTCAAGGTTATGCTGCACAGTGTTTTGAACAACCTGGTCCAGAGGAAAGTGCTCCTGTCTGTGGCAGGGGCTTGGGACAGAGCTGATCCTTAATGTCCCTTCCAACCCAAATAATTCTATGATTCTATGCAAAAATGCACTATGGCATGCTGGCAGAACAGACAATTTTGGAGAAACCCAATGACTACTACTTGGTCAGCTGCTGCCTTCACTCTTGCAGCCGCCTTCTTCCAAGGATACTCTACTTAACCCTACAAGGTGCACCACTGCCAGGCAAGACGGAAGAGTAAAGCACCATAACTTACCAAATGCTCAAAGTTTCCCACTACACCAATACTGGCACCCCCCTCTAGTGGAGACACAGCTCATACAAGCAGATGACACTTGCAGGGTCTTGGGAGGAAAGTTAATCAAACCACAAGAGGAACAGTCAGAGGGATATACAGAGCAAAGAATGACTTCTGGAACAATTGCAGGAGGCAGATGCATGGCGAGTGCACGTTCGGGTTTCCTACCAACCAAGAAATGTCACCTCATCTTGGAAACTCCAAGAAAAGTCAGTATTTTTCCCTGCTCCTTTCTCACATGAAGCACAAAGGAGCAGGGTGTGGCTTGTATGCCAAAGCTGTTCTGCACTTTTGTGCCACTCTTCTGAGGGAAAAAGTAACTGTTTTAACACAAAATTGTACCAAAGATTCCCTCACAGAGTATTTATTCATAGAATATTAAGAATGATTTAGAAAGAAGACCAAAGAAGTTGTAAACTAATCTCTCAAACAGAAATTTGTCATAAAAATCTGGGCAACTGATTGCAAGAAACTTTGTGGAAGAGGTCTTGGGGATGGAAATATGCAGGATCATGGCATAAGCATTTGCTCAGACATATTATTTTTAAGGCATTTATGTTTTCTACAATCATGTAATTCCCTCCTGTCATCAGATTGTCATCAGCTTGCACATCTCCCCCTGAATTTTTTCCTCTAGGCTGAACCTCCTAGGATGCTTTTGCATGTGAATCTTAAGCAATCCAAGGCAGGAAGCAGAAACACTTCTTGGATAATGAGGCACTAACCTATGCTATTCCTATCAACTGTTTCCAAAATTGATTAATTCTAGAGATCTATTTTTAGTCTATTCACTAAATATCAGAATTGTTCTGATTATAGTAGCACCCTGAAGTGTCAGTCAGTTTCCAGTCCCACTAGCATTGGCTTTTGAAATAGAACACTATAACTACTATACACAAGACACTTAAAGACTAGGGAGCAAACACTAATTCAGAAAAGTCTTTTGTTTGCAAGCTTTCTGTAGAGGAAAATACACTGCTCTGAGTGCATTTCTGTAGTTCCATCTAAAGTTTTAGGAGGAGCAAAATGATCCTGGTGTGTTGCTAGTCACATTGGGACAGCTCTCAAAGCCCTGTGCAGAAACCATGCCCAGGGCAGCTCAAGGTACCTGGCTCATTTCCACAGAATTGCCCTCCATGTATGACTCATTTTGGGAGGGACAGCAAGGAAAAGGAAAGACAGCAGGACCAATACACTTGATAGACATTTATAATGGTATCTTTCAAGTACAAGTCACATTCAGGATGATACTCCTTGAATACTAGGTACCTACCCACACATCCATTTCCCTGAAGTTGTTTGTCCTATTGCAGCATCTCAGGATAACAATTGGTGAATTCCATTTCCTTGACAAGAGGAATGAAGGGACAATGACATTTTGATGCACTGGGCTCGTGTCTGCAGGAATGTAGCAGCAAACAGGGAGACACATGGAAAGAAATGGCTGAAAATCCCAATGAATTCTTCCCTGAAAGCCTAGGCTTTGCTCCTCAACCAAATCTAATGCTTGCATGGATGGTTAACATATGCTCAAACACCACTCCTGGTACATCCTGGTGCTACTGTGGCATATAGGACAACATGTTACTCTCACTCATTCACTGGTTCATCCTGAAGACAGAAATGCCTGGAGACATTCTCATATGGATGCAGGGAACTTTTTACTCTCCTGTAATGATAATTTGCCAATACAACACACAACACTTAAGCAGGGCTGTGCACACATTTGCAAAGACACCTTCCAAGTGCAATAGTCAGTGACACACAACACAGTATGAACACAGACCTTACAGTGCTTTATTCTCCTTTGGGAATGACAAGCTTAGCATTCATTACCAGTCTGAATCTATGCTTCTCTCTCTAACATTCCCCTACTAATTTCACAAATGCTTTTTTACTTCAATAATTTGTTTTATATATTCAAAGTTAGCATGCAACTACAGAAAAGTGCTACAAGGTTTACTCCTATAAGCACAACCTTAGGCAAGGTACCCAAATTTTCCCTTTACATCCTACAACACAGCTTCACTACCACATGAAACCCTTTCCACTATAAGAGGACTGCACGTATCTTGTAACACTACCGATCCAGTCTCTACAGACAATCACTGAAAACCCACCTGTCACAACAGGCATTGAAACAACAACTCAACTATCCACAAAAGTGCACAATTTACTTCTATTGGAGCATCAATGAAAGAGCCCAGAAGTGCCTGGATAGAACAACAAGCACACATAGACATCACCACCCTTTGCTACTTCGTATTTGGTTACAAGTAACTGTGAAAATGGTTAGTAACACAACCATGAAACCTTGAAAGCTCTAAGACCCAAGAAATGACACCACTGTTGCAGTAAGAGATTGTAAAAAACAGTAACTACAAGAAAACAGAACCCATCCAGAGAGCCAGTGAACACCTAATGCAGGCACACAAATAAAATAAAAAAAATACTGACCACAATAATGACCACCACAATCCCTCCCAGTGCAAGGCAACATCCAGGGGCAAGGTGATCTCCTGACACTGCCATTGGCTTGAGGTATAACCTGCAGTTCTCCACCGAGGTCTCCTGCCACCAGCCATCCAACTGGAAGCAGCTGCAGCTGGTGCCACAGACAATTTACTTCTCTTTGACCCAAAGCAGCAGGAGGGTAGGGGTTCTCACTACTCGGTGGGCTCCTGTGCTGTGACATGCAGGGACAGTGACTGTTGCACTGGTGGCACACCCAGAGCCTTCCACCCCTCCTTCAGCCCTTCCACCTCACTACTCAGAATTGAGCAGCAAACAAACCTGAGTTTTCTTCTGCACAAACACCTTGGCTGTGGACACCCCCATCCTGGCTCGGGAAGGCATGCTGCCCTCCACACATTGCAGATGTGCAATGCCACCCCAGTTCCCTTGTTCTGTCACCAGCATCAGCTCAAGGCTTCAGGACATTGTCTGGCAGATCTAACAACCACAACAGGTCAAAACTAGACTGTACTATCAAAGACTAAACATTCAGTAAAATCCAGCAGCTACAGACCCTTTATCAATACCCCTTCGCAGCAGACGAAACAACACTTGCCACAGTTGAAAGCTACATAGCTATGAAAGCTCGAGAATTTATCAGTCTTTAAAAACAGGTGAGACCTGTACAGCATCTCTCTTGACTGCTTGGATTCCAGTAGGTCTTCGCTAGAGCTCATGTTCAGCTCACAGCTATTAAATAATCACCCACTTACTCAAAGAAGATACAAATTTCTCTATGCTGTAAACATTTTATACTCGTCCAACATTTATTGCTGCAGCTAACTTCTCCTTAATAAAAAATGGATACTACTATAGCTATATTTTTCCACCCAAGGTGAAAACAATCATCCTCAAATGGCAAAAAAAAACCAAACAAAAAACCAACAACTTCTAAGAAAAACTTCTGCTTCTGTAAATAATGTACCAGCATCATTTCATGTCTGCCACACACACCCTAAAAGGGCAGGGAGGAGGGAGGGAAAGGGGCTTGCAATGAAAAACAGTATGCATTTCTTTTGCCAGATTTTTACCACTCTTACAATCTCCAGCATTCTGCACAGAAAGATCTTGCCTTTGATGTCAATCCAATGCTTTCAGGCTTGCTCCTGCAAGCACTGCAATATGCAATACATTTTCTAGCTGGCAAAGAAATGGATGTACTGCATAAAGTGCCCGTGAAATCCATCCTACTCCAAAGGTCACTGTGGCATGCAAATTCCTACAGAAAAGCCCAAATGGTCTGTAATATGGGAACACTAGGCCTACACCAAACTAAGGATTATCATATATGACCATCAAACTCACAGACATTTTTTTCAGCAGTTTCAAAAATCCAGTTCAAGAGGTATTTTCCTCTTAGTCACAGTCAGAAGAAAAACCAGAAGGATAATATTGGGGTTTTATATTTATAATATTTATATTTTTAAAAAGAAAATGAGAGGACCTCTAAATTTTATCTATAGTATATCACATGGAAGGAAAAAAAAAAAAAAAAAAAAAAAAAAAAAA
>NC_031799.1:50438999-50466967 GCF_001522545.3 Parus major | reverse complement strand
AAGCAGTTCCAATGCCTCTCAAGTTAGAGAAATCTAAAATAAAGATAGTTCAGTTGGCACAAAAGTCTGCATACGGCTCTCAGCAGTACAGTATCTGTACTCCCAAAATATGTTTCCTTCTAAAAGACATCCAGCCTCCCTACTTTTGCAACCGAAGGCATTTCTTGTGACACTAATCCACACCACCTACTATCACTTCAGCAGCAGACCACATTGCAATGTATGAGAGGGAAACTGCAAGGCACAACACTTCGCCCCTGTTTCCCCAGCAGGACCAGCAGCCAGGCCATTATCCATCACAAAGTCCACCAGCACAAATCTTCAAGGCACTTGGAAAGCAAAACATTGCACACACCCCAGGCCAGAACCCCGTCCAGGCTATTTATCCTGGGAGTGGCTTGAGGAGGAGGGATGTGACTCCCCCTCTCTGGCTGTGCTGCTGGCAGGGGCAGGCAAGCCTTACCCAGTCTCCTTGAACCACAGCAGCCCCACAAGTCTGTGGCTGTTTTTGGCTGCCAGAAGCCAAGGGAGAAGAATCACTTTCTTTTTAAGAAGAACTACTTTACTTCTGGGTAAATGCACCAGTGCTTCCTCTTTATGTGCACTAACCTAACTGCCTACAGTTACCTGGGTCAAGAAGGAGCCAGATCCAGGAGGAAATTGCTACAGGAATGAAAAAAAATAACAGTCAACAAACTATTCCAGGCTGTGCCTATCAGGAAATTCTGGATACTTTGCACTAATCCAAGCAAGGCTATTGTTCCTCTGTAGAGAAATACAATGCCTTAACCACCTCAAAGTTCTTTGTCAAGAGCTTGTAAGAGAAATGCCATGGCCACAGAGCTGCCATGTGAGAAGGGGGCACACATAAATTACCTAAACTAGCATCAGCATAGAGGCTCTTTTCTGGTGTTCACTGTTGCACAAACAGAAACAGTACTTTCAACAGCTGGAAACACTGGTCATTAAAAAATGAAAATTGATCCTAGAGTGCAACCTTCAGCCAAAAATTTACCAAGATTTTGCAAACCAGGTGTGCTGTTAAACAGTTTGGGAGGATGGACAGAGTGTCAGGCAGTCAAGAAACACCAGTGGAGGAGAGGTCTGGGTACACAAAGACAGGCACTTCTCAGAATTCTCTACTTTCAACAAAAAATAAATCAAAGCACCAGACATTCAGATATTCCATGTCATGTGTACCAATACATCAATGAAAGAACAAGAATGCACAGGTAATGCTTCTACGTGTTTTAAAGAAACTAAGCTTGAAACATAAAGGAAGAAAACTAAAATTCAAGTTCCCTGATGTGTAAGTAGAACAGCAGCTCTCATTTCCTTAAGAGAACTTTCTTCTGCACCGGGAATAATTTTGTATTTCTATCAAAGCAACTCAACAGCCTCACACCTGATGATCCAAAGTCATTCAGTGCCAACACAGATTTTGCCATTGACATCTATGGGCCATGGATGAAGCCTTAAGCTTCTGCATTAGCAATGAAGAAAAACACATGGGGGAACACATGAAGTGTCTAAGTTCAGCCCTAATACAGCACTGCTGAGCGCCACATCTCTACAGCATCATTTTGTGACACCTAGAAAAGTCAGAAACGTATCAGATGCTACATAACCACTGCCAGTTGAAGCTATTAGTTCTCAACACCCTCATGATTAAGCATTTCTGCAGAGCAGCATTCTCCATTCAAATTAGCAAAACTCCTAAGGTAACAAATGAGATATACCCAAATTGAAAGCAATCTTAAAGAAAAGGACATGGGAAGATGGAAAAAGAAAAAAGAGAAGACACATTTTGTTTTCTCAGATGTTGGTTTTCTTTCACTCTACTGAAGTGATAGAGAAAATAATACAGCCTATTGTGAAAGTTAAAGCATTAAAATGCACAGCATATAAAGAACTAATCCACTAACTAAAGATGCTGGAGGGATCAAATATTGATTGCTCTATCCTTCTGTCAGTAAAACAGTTGTATGCATCCTTCCCCTGGCATTATGTGTAGCAGTCACTCTTCAAATATCTCATTTATGGATTTAAGCTGAATTTAAGTGTCCCTTAAATTACATGCACTTTTCTTTCTGAAAAGGAGGAAATTGCACTTATGTAGCAAATTCTAATTTTGCAAGGGAAATAGTAGTGAAGAGGATAACTACCACACAGTACCTGTTCCCACTCTCAAATTCTGCCACACATCCTTGAGCATCACCAAAACCGTAAGTGATGGCCTGTGAGAAGTTCCCCACTCAGCCGTTATGAGAGGCAAAAGAGCTGCACTCAATTTTCCTCTGCATCCATATGATAAAACAAAAACAAACCAGATACACAGCAGCAGTGCTCAGTAAGTGCTGGCAGGTCACCACCTAGAGGTGCTCCAAGCCAGCTCTTCTGCCATCTGGAGAAGGCAGCTCACCTCAGAGTGCTCAAAATGCTCGGTACTCAAAGGGAAGATGGTGGTGGTCTCCCAAAGGAAAAAAGCTGCTCAGAAGAATTACTTGTCTTTTGATTTAAACCTCTGAATATGAGACAAAGCAAGCTCAACATGGAGGGGCCACTGAGAAACAACTAACTATCCATTAAGGTGTTATTAAGGGCACATCAGTGTTACCAAAGTGAATCCCATGTAAGTACAGAGCAGAGCAAAACACTTTCTTCAACAGCCTCTCCTGGATTCCCCAAATAGTTTAACTGTGTGACACTGTAAGACCAAGTTAAAGACAGATTTCTTATTTTTTCCCATTTTTAAGCAGAGAAGGAATTGTATTTTAGTTACAATCTTCTAGAGTCACTGATGAGAACCACATGACCATAAAGTATTTGCCCACAGTGATAAGATGGTCTGTTACTCACACGTGGAGCTCACATATTAAAGCTGGGTGGGTACGCAGAGTAGTCTTACTTTAATTTTGCATTTTCCATGTGTTTCGGCTCAAAAGCTGTTTAACCTTTCGACCCTCAATATTTGTTTTGAAGAGCAGAGGAAGAGAAAGCAGACACCAGCCAATGTTTTCCTCTCTTCAACCAGCACAGCTACTGCTAAGTTCTCAGAACAAGGTTTATAGCAGCCAAGGGTCTAACTACTGCAATCTGTAATGGGGAGTGATAAAGACAGCACCACACTGATCATGCAGCAGTACTTCTTAGTACTCCTAAAAAACATTTCCTTGGTTATTTGCCGTACAAAAAAGGAAAACCACCATTCATGTACAACTGCACAGGATGAGACAGTATCAATCTATTCTGGAGCAAAACAGCATTTAATTTTGTGTGGTTAATATTTAATAAAAACAACAGTAAAACACAGGCCTATCAAGTTGCTTTTAAGTCCGAGCACATATCAGTTAAGGAAAAACAGGCGGCACGCCTATAGCCAGTAATAGCAAGCTGCAGGGCAGAGCTTCACTTACGCCTGTGCACACAGAGTATTGCTTCAGTCCACCGCTGAAATTGCCAGAAATATTATTTTAGTGCTGTGTAGCCCATCCTCGCGCAAGAGTAACACACAGCCCTGGCCGCCAAATTGAAACATGACTCCCTGACCTGAGAGTGATTCATTTTAGACCAAATGGTACAACACACCAAACCTGACCTAGCATGCAAAAACTTTCTTTGAAAAGATAAGAGTTGCAGCAGTACTTAGTAGCAAAAAGATTGCAGGTACCCCAATTCCCCCACACTTTGAGAACACAAGTTACCTACAGGGTCTCCCCCAAGTTATTTTGCCTTGAAACTTCAGAAAACCCCAACCAAACAAAAAAACAGCCAAACAAGCAAACAACAACAATTAAAAACCCAAACCAAAACCACAAAAAACCAGCCCAAAACTAGAGCAAATAAGGATGGAAAAGAAATAAAAAAGAAGAAAGAGAGGATTTAGGCAGCTTCTAACATTCACAGACAACGGAAATCATGAAGGTGTGAGCTCGTTTCACAGAGTTATCCCCAACAAAATTAAATTTAGACATTCCAACATTTTTGTGATAATGAAAACTTTTCACATATTTCCCTAGGAAGCAGTTTTTTGGGATGGTTCCCACTGTGGAGCTATTTAAAAAGAACATAGGAAAAGAAGTTAGAGGAAGAAACTTGGTCCCTCTGGTTCCACCTCTGTCTTCTCACTTCAGTTTGCTAGTAGCTTTTGTCCTCTAGTTTCCCTCCGGTTTCCCCCACTCCCGGTCTTTCTCTGATAAATCACACCCCTATGCTTGTCATTCATCTTCTCCCTGTCCTTTACCTTTGTAAACACCGAGGACACACTGACACTGCTCCCATCGGACTTGAGCAGGCTCTTCGTCCGATGGACTGAGGAAGTCAGAAGACAGAGGGGGCAACCATTCTTTATCTAGGACTTTTTCCACTGCCTTAATTTGGTATAAATAAATCCAAAGAGTTTTCGGGGGGGGGGGGGGGGCAGGAGTAATGGGTGAGGAAAGGACAAAAAAGAATATATATAAAAAGAAAAAAAAGAAAAATATGAGTGCAGTCCCTAAGTTCTGTTAGTGTTCCTTAATCAAACAAGTACCCATCACTTATTCCAGGCCAGCCCCGGAGATGTTAGTCCGGCAGGAATAGCAGCCTGACCCGACGACTCGAGCCCCTCGATCCCATTCCGCAGGAGCGGGAGAGGGCCCCCGACAAGGCGCGCCGCCCGCACCCCACTGCGCGCCGCGGGACTCAGACCAGGTTCGGAAACACGAGAGAAAAAGCCAAAGAGAGGAGGCGAAGGGCGCCGCGGGCACGGAGCCCTCGGGCAATGGGAAGCGGGCACCTTTTCTCAGGCGAGAGCGGCGGGACCCCCGCCCCGCTCCGGGGCCCGCCGCGCTGCGCTTACCTGCGGGGGCTGCGCGGGCGCGGCTGGAGGGAGCGCGGCGCCGCCGCCGCCGGCGCGCACAGAGGGAGGGAGGGAGGAGGGAGGGAGGAGGGGAGAGAAGGAGAGAGAGAGGGGACGGGACGGGCTCCCTCCGCCCCCGCTCCGCCTGCGCGCCTCCGCCGGGCGGGGCCCAGGTGTGCCCGCCCCGCCTGCCCCGCGCACCCCACGCGTGCCCGGCTTGCGGCCGCTCGCTCCGCGACAGACCCTGCCCGCCGCCGAGCACACCTCGGAAAAGGGCGGCGGGTTCGGGCTGTGTGGCGGTGGTATGCAGGTGTTTCGGGAGCAGCCACAGTTCTCGTCCTGTGAAACTTTCCAGTGTCTTGCTGTCGTCGGGAAGAGCCGTTTGGGAGCCCCAGTCATAGGAATAGTCAACTTGCAGGTTCACCGAGCAGTCATTCTTGGAAGGGGACACGGTTGCACAACAGATAGTTTTCCAGATTAGAAGAAGTATTTTATTATGCAAAACCAGGTTCAAATTACTTCTTCCCCACCTCCTGCCCCATAAGTTTTTCCAGGGAAATAGTCTGATTTCATTGGATTGCTGGAGCATCTAGAGGCCACTTTTGCATATACATGCATCTAGTGAAAACATGTATGTTGCACAACACTTAGAGTTCAGTGTCTGAAATGGCCAAGCATTTCTAACCCCTGGAGTGAGATTTCTAGAAGGTTACCTATAGCTGTATAAGCCATCTGTGCCTCCAGCAGCACAAAATCCTATAATGAAGCACCAAGCCCACTTAAAGCATTCATATTTTTCAAGGAACCAGAAAGCAGCACAGAAAATTCTCATGTCTGATCTTTGCTTGTGTGCCATCAGCACAGTGATGACACTGTCTACCATAGCTACTGGCAATATCTGCTTCACCACAGGTATGGTTATTAACAACGTTTTTGGCATCAGTGAAAGCATGTCTCTTGCTGTCATGGCTGGTGAGATGCTTTCTCTTTTGGAAGAAGTTGTCATCACACAAACTTTGTTTTTGTACTCAGCATTGTAATTTTGCTTTTGAACTAGACTTCAACATGCTGAAAAGTTTTGTTAAGTATTCTGTAGGCTATTAACTTTGGAAAGTGCTGGGATTTCATCTTCTACCTGTTCAAAGCAGGCTACCAAGTGTTTGCAAGAGGTGACCAAAAAGCGTGTTCTGTTACAAGCTCTAATAGACAGTTTAGCATCTACACAACAAGTATGGTGGCAGGTCTTAGTAGTTTTCTCACTTATGCACAGGCCACATCCTTGCTGGACAACTGCAGTCTTGAAACAGTGTGCTCAAACTGCAGGTTTCCTCCCCTATCCCTGCTGGTAGAAAAGGGATGACATATATGAGTCGCTGATTAGAGAGTGGGTCTTCAGAACGTAAAATTGATTCTTCCAGCCCTGTGGCACTGTATCTGCTGTAGCATCATTATAAACCAGATTCTACTCATCTTTTTGGGACACAAACTGCCTGTACATGTCTACAAAACATGTCCTGTCCTCAGCCAGTTGCCCAGATACCACTATAAGAACCAAGATTAACTTGAAAGCAATCAAAGCTTCAGGCAAAAGGTGGTCTGAGTAGATTTACCTCTCTGTGGGTGAGACTTAAACCCCTCAGGCATGCAGGAGTCTCCTTCAGTAGGACAGTGCTTGCTGCCAAGAACTACTACATCTGCAAATTGGAAATCACCACTGCTTAGCATCCCTATGGTTACTCAAAAACTGCTGGTTAGGATGTCCTCTACAGCAGCTCTAGCTACTGATCCCTGAAGGAAAACAGCAGAAAATAACAGTCCTGAGATAATGGGAAAAGGCTGATCTGCACATGAGATGGAATGACATGAAGGTAAAATGATTGCAAGCATTTTAAAGAAAACTATTTTTGAGTCCACTTTAAGCAAACTGATATAGTTAAAGAATCGACGTTTTTCCAGTTCTTTTGTTTTCTGTTAGTGACTTCAGGCATGCTTGCTCAGCCCTGAAACATTGACTTCTCATTTGTTCAAGGATAATGTCATTAATTCTCAGTCAGCCACTCTTGCTCTAAATAGAAAATATAGAGAATATTCAGTAAATCTTACAAACAGGCAAATATTGAAGGTCCAGGGAAGATCACATGGCCTGATGTTTAATGAATGTAACTGCTATGAGACTTGGCTGTGGTGTTTTGTGGTCTGAGACGTGTTTATGTAATCACACACAGATGTACTGAATTGCATTAGATAGGGAAGTAGTTTTCACATCCTTCAGTCTGGAAAAACTTCTGTTTCCAGAACAAACCATGTAAGTTCCATTTGCTCAATTTAGTGAATTGATTCAAATCATAAGTATGCTTAACATATGCAGACATTAATATATTTAATTCTCAACATTCATACAGTTTCAACTGAGTGGCTGCAAGGTTAGTCATACAAACCCAGAAAAGTTAAACATCTAATTCCTATTCAGTCTGGGCCTGGAAAGTACCTCTGGTGTTTTCAATTAAAAAAAAAAAAAAAAAATAAATCTGGGAATTTACATGTAAGATGTCTCTTCACTCTGTCACTTCTCTATGCAGCATACTCTGGTGTGGGTAGCAATGGGTAATTTCACTTTGGATTGGAAATGTGCTGAAATTTTCAGTGCAGTGGATGCTTTGAATGAAATATTTAATGAGATCACTACTAATTCCTGTGGAAAAAAATTGCATGCTTCAGCACAATCAGAGATAGGAATAATTAGAGACCTTGAACAGTATTTTCACTTTTTATTGATCAGCTGTTATTTCTTGGAGTCCCACCATTTGTAGTAGATTGCTAAAGCATGTGTACATCATAAAGAACGGCTCCAACAATTCACAAAGAATAAAGCACTATTTGGAGTTTGACTTTTTGCTCATTTGTTACATATATACTGTCTGAAGCCCCAGTGCTCACATGCTAGGGATCTCTGTTCAGAACAGGATGCAGAGGAATCTGAGCAAATAAGATTCCTGACTGCATTACCTGCAGTCAGAAAACATGCTGTTTTCCAGAGAAATATCTCACAGAAAGAAAGCAACCCAATCCATAAAGCTATGTCATCTTTCTTTTGTGGCAGTCCTGCCTTGGTGCAGTCTCCTCGGTGCTCCTGCTATGATGCAGCAGCAGTGCCTGATGTTCTGTGAGCGCAAACTCCTCTAAAACTTCTGAGTTCTCAAGGCAAAAGAGCCACTTTTTCCATGTAAACTCACGCTCCCTGGTTCAGCCTCCTGTTGTCCAGACCTGAGGATATCCTAATCCTTCTGAAGTGTAGCAGATTGCTGAAAAGCGAATGTGACCATAGTGCTCCTGGAAGCCAAGCTTTGGCTCTCCATGGCTTTCTGCCTGTCCCCTAACAGCAGGACTGGAAGGCCAGGATTGAAGGAAAAATGAGTGTGCATAAGTGCCTGAGCATGGTGAGGATTAGGAATATATCCACAAAAGAAGAGGAGATAGTTGATTCTCATAGCCTCTATGTCAAAATCTAGATCAGATCAGGCTGTTTAGACAATGCCTGTGCCAGGAATAAGAGCGGTGTCTGTCCAAGTGACCAGGGCTCAATGCTCTTTGTGAAAGAAGGTTTGGGCTTGTCCTGGCACTTGCAATGTCCATGTTGCCCTGAGATGAGTGGACTAGGGTTTGCAAAATGCTTCAGGTAATTACTGCCAGAGCTGCAAAGGAGTTCCATGCATTAGTGACTAATCCGGTAGCAGCTCATACAGAACGATAAACCTCTGTGTTACTGTTTAAGAGTCGTACGAATCACATGCTGTGAGATGCACAGATGGCTGTGTGAAGCATACGGTGTTTGTCTGGGGCAGGCACAGGGCTGAAGGTTCCCAGGAGGCTCCTGGATGGGAGGCCAGGAGGCTGATGGTGATGGCTTCACTGTGGTGAGGAAGGCGAGACAGTGAGGAGGAGCTAAGGTTTTGTGAGCGCTGGCTCAGGGGTGGCTGCAGGCTCCATGGAGGGAAGGCAGCAGGGAAGGCTGGGCAGGCATCTCCCGTGGGATGGCTGCAGCATTGAACACTTCCACGTATCCTTCAGCTCTACAGAACACCTGCACTGGAGTCTGGGGCTGGGTCACCACCCCTGTTTCAGGGAAGCTCTGCATTTATGCTGCCTGAACACTGCTACTCATTCAGCCTTTTGTTTCCAGGTTGTTGAAAAAACATTTGTTTGTAGGGTGCTAAGGGATTTGTTCTGATTTGTCTTTTCATCAAGTACAGGGCTCTGGTCTGCCATGAAATGACTAGAATCCCCCTTCTCATGAGGATACAGGGAAATGAGGAAAGCTTTACCTCCAGCAAGTGCAGTGGCAGCTGTTGGGTTCATCACTCCAGCACCTACCCCTTTGGCTATAACTTCAAAGTCCCATGAATATAAAATCCTCCTCCAACAGTGATCCTTAGTCAACAGACACATCTAAAATCCGTAATTTAGCTTGTGCCTTTTCATCTTGAACTGGATGATATTTGTTCAGCAACAAATTGAATACCATACTCTGTCATAGGATTAAAAAAATAAATTGCTCAGAAAATGTCACATGGATGCTTCTGTACTCTAGATAACTTTGCACGTCAGTTTGGTCTGTTTAAGTGCCAGGTCTTACATGGAGCTCCTGGAGTGAGTCCAGCAGAAGACAACAAAGAGGCTAGAACATCTCTCTTATATAAAACAAATGAGGAAAATGAAATGGGTAAATAATGAGGGAGCTGGGCCTGTTTGGCCTCAAGAACTGACAACTGAGAGGGGACCTCTTCAGCGTCTATAAATATCTGAAGGGATGGTGCCAAGAGGAAGGAGCCAGGCTCTTCTTAGTGGTGGCAGTGGTGCCAAGCCATAGGACAAGAGTCAGTGTACAGAAACTGATGGTCAGGAATTTCCACCTGAGCTTGATGAAGAACTTCTTTACTCTGTGGGTGACTGAGAACAAGCTGCTTGGAAAGGTTGTGGACTCTCCCTTACTGGAGATATTCATGAAGTGTCTGGACACAATCCCATGTTATGTTCTCTGGGATGACCCTGCTTGAGCAGAGATGCTGGACCACATGATCTGCTGTGGTTCTTTCCAATCTTACCCATTCTGTGATTCTGTGGGCTTTGAAAAGCTGCTGGAGCTATTGTTTGAAGAAAGTAAATAATGCCAAGTGAAAAACTCAATGCTACATTAGAATTTTTTCTTCATGAGACAGTATTTCTTACTAGTGTTTTAATGTGTTTATTTTTACTGAAATAACAATTGACCCCTTCTCTCTCTTCTTGATCTTCATCAGCAGAAGTCACTAGAAGTTTTCCAAGAGGTGCCATGCCCACAATGGGATGGGTAACACACATACACAAAGGGGAGATACTGTGGGACTGAAGTTTCAACTGACCAAAACTGAAGCAAAACCCCAAAAACCCAGCTTTCCAAAACACAGGATAAGGCCTGTAATAATAGCTGAACAGTAAAGAATATGGATATATTTAGTTAATGAAAGCTCTTGCTGGAAGGTAAGATTGGGTCATTTTTGTCTGCACAATAGCAGCCCCAGTGTAGAACATATGAATACCAGATGGCTGGAACTGTTCCATTAATGAACTGATGCATTCATTGTTCTGAATTTGATTTTGTAGCTTTTTGCTTATAATGATTTGATTGCACCATTAAAAACCTTCAATAACCTCAGAATTCCTCAGAAATCAAAAGAGGAGATGCCTCTGTCCTCACTTTCCACTGACCTGCAGGTGTGCAACACCTCTGTCAGTCAAGCTGATGAATACATTTCATGCTGTTTTCTTAGTTCCTCCATTTAAATAATGTATGCAGGATCCATGCACAATATATTCTTCCAAGGCACAGGAAAATTCATTCCAGGTGACACGCTGTTATAGTCAACAGGGTTATCCTGTGATGGATATGTAGGACAAAAGAAAATCATAGCTGTAGGTATGTAGGAAGAAATGCCTTCCAGATATGTGCAAATACAGGAACAATGTCAGGCACCAGAAGATATACTTTTTCTCCAGAGCAGATGCCTCCTTTATTAAACATAATTCCTATTGCAATAATCTTTCCGGTCTCCAAGCTTAATTAATGAGCAGTCTGGGAACCCACTTCTTGTGTATTTTACCACAGGCAGATTAATTTTTCTGGTCAACACAACTCCTCTGTAAACTTTCCCTCTGCTCCAATACTCATCTCCAACATTGGCTCTGTCTTCACTGTGGCTCTGCAGAGACTTTTTGCCACAAAAAGGCCTGGTGTAGTTAGGTGACAAACATATTTCTGTCCTTTGTGGTTTATCTCTGATGCTCATGTCTGAACAGATCTAATGGACAGGGAAAAAGAAAAAAAAATCAAATCTAGAATATTAGAATATAGCAGTGAGCAAAGGCTTTCTGTAAGAGCAGGGCTTCTGCAATACACCTGTCTTTGAGAAGCTGGAAAGACTCTAATCCCTAGGGTCAGAAGTGACACCAGGTCTCTTTATTTCTTATTTTACTTCCATTTCAGTCCATTTGAGGTTGCACTTATGAAGAAAGATAAAATTGGAGAAAAAAATAAATAAAAAACCCCCAAAACAGTGAAGAACAAACAGGAGGGAAAAATGGAAGTAGACAAGTGTGGATGCAGACTGCTTACAAGAGCCTTGGAGGCAAGTTCATCTCTTCCCTGGGACTCCTCTGCCTCCTTTCTCACCTAGTTCCTCCAGACTCCTGCTGGTGTTGGTAGAGATTATTTATCTCTGATACTGCTTTTTGGGGCAGGGCAGAAAGAAAGAAGAGGTCAGAAAGAAGCAGAGATCAGGTGGCAGGGGGAAATTTTCATATCAACTCTCCTAAACATAAAGGCAGGAGATATGGATACCAGAAAACATAGCTGGAAGCCCATTTTTCAAGGAACTCCATTTCTCTAAGAAGACCATCCCAGATTTTTCCTGGGATGCTCTGTGAGGTTCGCTTCTCCTGAACTTCAGCATCATGTCTCAGGGACACTAAGGACAGACAATGATCTCCAGCTATAAGAATGATATTCACACCATCTCATTACTTGTTCCACAGACACTGTTAGGGTTATCTAACACCCATCCTGTATGTGTTGGGCACAGAAGGAAGCTGCGGGAAACCTTTCTGTGTCTTTCTGGAGTAAAGGGAGAGGACACTGGGGCATCCAGATGGAAAGAGATGTGTAGGTTTGGATTCATTTCCCCACCCAGAGAGAGTAAGTTAGGATGGTCAAGATACCTGAAGGCTTTTCTCAGCTCCATAGGAGCAAAGCCCATGTAATCCAGCTGCTGCACCCTTAGGAGTGCTCTGCTGGCTGGCTGCCACAGCACTGCTTTCTCAATCACACTGATGCTGTGCACTCAGTGAAATGCCCCTGCTCTGCCTCACAAGCACAGAGGAAAACCCTGGGGTCAGTCCAGCCTTGTTAGTTAATAATTGAAGGCCTGGTTGCCTGCTACTCCCTTTGCCATTTAGGGCTGAATCACTGCTTGTGTTTACAATCCCACATGTAGTATTTACAGCGTTTGTTTGCAATTGTTCTTGTTCCTTTGTGTTTCTTTCACCGGGCAGGCAGAGTAAGGGCCACAATGGAAAACAAGTACAAAGCCATGTATTTAGTGCCAGCAAAGTAGGGGACAGAGTCCCTGACCTCATCAACTAATGCCACTTTAAATCTGATGTAAGTCTAACCCCATATATTTAAAAGATGAGCATGCCTTTCTTGGTGGCACATCTACTTTTTTGACCAGCTGCCAGAAGTTGGCTGTCTTGGACTGTGATTTCTCAAGATTTCTAGATGCCCAGCTCTCCTTTCTTTCAGTAGGAAAAAGGTGTTCAAAGTGCACGGTAATTTCCATAGTAACTCTTCGGAGACATACTTGCCCTGATGGTGACCTCCTCAGCACTGGGAGAAACAAAAAATAGCTCCAGCTCTGGCTTTTGAGCAGTGCCATAAAACAAACCTGGGGCCCCATCAGATTTTGGTTTTTAATTTTTCCCTTCAGGAGTCTCTCAGGCAGCACAGAACAAAGAGTCACCCAGAAGGGACAGGGAGGAGGCTCAGGAGGGCACTCAGCCTGTGCAGGACCCTGTACTGGGGCAGTGAAGTTAGAAGTGAGAAAAGCAAAAGTAAAGGAACAACAACCAAGTCCCCTGTGTCATCCCCCACATGTCAGGAGGGGCTGAGTGCAACAAAGGGAATAAAATGGGAGGAGGAGAGATGTCAGGTGCAAAGTTGAGAAGTTTCTCTATGTGTTTGTTTATTATTTCTCATTACAGAGTTGGAAACTAAGCAGCTTGTTTATTGGCAAAAGAGTATGTTGGTTGAAATTTCCCGTCACAGAGCTGGGGTTTTTAGACCATGACAGAAATAGGCTGTTTGGTAGGCAAAAGAATATGGGTTGCTGATATCTACAGTTTTGTTGGCACTAGTAATGGATATCAGGTTGTTCACAACTAGTAATACTTGAATTCAAGTTCTTGCTCTGCCATGGCTTAAGATCTTCAAGCCAAGAGCATGTATATATTTTTATGGAAAACATGTTTTATTGGTCATCAGTTTTGCACATGAAAAGCCAAGGCAGCCTCTGTGGCAGGTATTACACTTGTGGTCAGACTTAATTACTTTTCCCTGGGCCTTCAAATGTATGCAATATATTGAATGAAAAGGACCAGCTTGATTGTGCATCAGTCTGAACAAGAAACATCCTGCCTTCCAGAAAGTAATAACTGTGTTAAATGGAAGGGAAAAAGGTGTGCTGCATTACAGGAATGAGGCACTGACCTCTACAGAGGTTAACAGGCAATGTACCAAATGGAGATTTTTTGTTCATTAGGAGGAAACATGAGAGTATAATTAGAAACAGGCCATGAATGCTGCATGGTTTTTACCCACTACTGCTATTCAACAGAGTAGAATAGACAAAGGTATTCCCTAGTTTTGGGATTGAATTAACAACCAGAAATTTAATGGTGAGTGATTAAAATGGAGATGAATTTTTTTCCCCATAGGAGTTAGGGGACGAACCTGTAATCGAGTATTTGAGTTTAACATCAGCAGAATAATGGTAATTTTTATGAACATTACTTTAAAATTGATTTTATAATTATTTTACAATTAATGAGGAGGAACCTGTGCCATTTGAATGATCATTAAGTGGATGCAACAATCAAATGCAAAAGGAAATCTTTAATACACCACCAGAAGACTGATCTCTTCAAGTTGTTCTGGAACCTGTCCACAGAAGATCCTGGGCCAAAATTCAGTCTTCAGATCATAAGTTGTGCATGAAGTCTGAAAACAAAGACCTTTTCTTTCTTTGAGGTAGGTGCACATGCCCTGTGTAGGTTAATGGGAACTGCAGAAGCATTTGCCCTACAGGGAAGCGGAGTTAGAACTACACATTATTAAATTGCTCAACCAGAAATTTGGTCTTTAGCAGTTACACAGATATATTGAAATTTGGGCTTTTCCTTTCTCAGCAAAAACTCTCTCTCAAAAAAAGTTGCAAAATGTTGAGGTTGAACGGGAAGAAATAGGTCAGGGTGCAAGGTTGCTTGTCTCTATACACTGGGAGCCTTACTGCTGAATTGCACACACTTGTGGCCACTTTCTGAGGCTCTATAACATCGAGGCTTCACAAATCTGCCCTGTTTGGACTGCTGTCTGTTAAACTTGTTCTAATTGGGAAAAACTGCTTAAGTCATGGATTTGACCCAATCTCTTGGTCGAAGAAATGACTCCTGACTCAGGTGGAGTAAGGTTTGAATCGCTGTAAACAGCAGTATCACTGTGCCTCTTTCCATTTGACTGGCATCTATTGGACAAGATTCATAACCTGAAAAAGAAATAAGCAGAAGAAATAAGAATAATCCTTCTTTTCAGACAAAATCCTCCAGGTACCATTTTGAGTCATTGATCCATCATCCCAGCAATGCATCTTACTTTCTGACACTTAGTGAAAAATACACGTCTTTGAAAATTGCAATGACGAAAAAGAAGGATTCCCTTTATGTGACTGCAAAGAATCTACCTTTCTTCTTCAAGGTGTGTTTGAGGACTATGAGCAGCTGGATGAGTCAAGTGAAATCCACTTCTCTGGGTTCTCCCCAGACAAGGGTGAACACTGTTGCATGGTACTGAATCTTCTTGCAACTCACATAAGGTGAACTTATGTGGTCCTGTAAGCGCTGAATAAGTGAAGTTACCTATTGTGTGAGACTGGAAAAATTCTGATGCAAAATTACTAAAAAAAATTATGAGAGGACTGGCATTGTGTACATTCTCTAAATTTTAAATAATGATCTGTACAATGTGCTAAGTAAGCCTTTTGAGTACCATGACTTGTTTCACCTTCCTGAACTTTGCTAGGATAGTTTTTAAATTTGTCACATTAAGGAATATATTCTCAGCCAAACTGTTCTGGACCCTATTATTCTCTTTTGCCTTTTTGAACAGTGACCAATTCTTTGTGCCTAGTATGATTCAGACAAACTTTTACCTACTACAGTAAGTGAAAGTTTACATTTTTTGGAGAGGTAGTACCTAAGAAGAAGAAGGCCATGAAGTCATTCACACAGCTACATGAATAACTTGAGTGAACTCCAGAAATCAGTAACTACCACAAAGTACAAAGGTCATATAGGCAATGATGAGTTAATGTTTGGGGTCAAAATCAAGTTCTCAGTGTCAGTAAAGGGCCAATGTAATTTAAGTGGATTTTATATGAAGGTGCCCGCACCATTGTCTACTTGTCTAGGTGGCTTGGTCTGTAACTCCCATTAGTACCTGAAAGGAGTGTGACAGAATATCCCTCATATTCAAAATAGGAATACAGCCTTGTATTTTAGCACATTCACAGGAAGCCTGGAGCAACGTGCTCCTTGTGACTCAGGACTGGTGGTTTCCAGATGCTCTTTTGGTCAGTCATTCAACCGAGGACTGTGCACAGTGCTGCTCCTCAAATTGCAAACCTCCTCACACTGCTCATTCAGCAGAACAAATACCCATGCTCCCTGGGATGAAGCCTGAGAATAAAAGGCAGCAGGACTTCCCTATTCTGCTTCCTACTGAGTCAGGAGCTTGGGCTTTGTTACGCCAAAAATTCATTTACTTTACATTGCTGGAAGTACAAAATACTCTGAGTATAAGAAATAGATTATCTCTCATAGTAAGTATGCTGCCTGTGCCGAGCACAAAAAGCTCCCTTCTGCATCCTTGACATGATGAGAACATAATTCTCTGTGTCTGTACCATCCCATTCTAGTTTCCACCCTGCCTCCAAGAACATGAATCTGCTTCCCTTCTACCCACATATGAATTTTATATGGAGGAGGATTATCTTCATGTAGGTAGTGAATGGTTGCCTGTAAAAAATGTATCCATTTTCTAAAAAGTCACCATCCTTAGAAACTCTCATCAACATGGAGTAGTGGAGATTAGGCTGGAGGGAGAAGAAGTGGGAGCTCTGTGAGGAGATGTGCAGCTCTGGGACCCATCTGTGGGCTGGGCACCTGCTGCAGTCCAGAACAGCTCCCAGGATTTTTGGAGCATGCCAGCATCAGAGGTTTCAAGAAGAGAGTCCCTCAGAATACAGAATGGAGGGGGTAGTCTTGAAAACTCTGAAATTAAGAACTCCAGTCAAAAAGTATATAGTCTCATTTCAAATGCTCCATTTAAATGCATCAATGCAAAACTTGCAAATAACAAGAATGCAGTTGGTGCACAGCCACTCCATACATCTCTAGCTGTTGGAAGCATGCGACTCCTGGCTTGGGGTTTCAAATGACATAAAAGGTATGTTGGCATAGAGCATCCTTACTGCCTACCACATCTTGCTATGCACTGACACAGACATTGTCCTGGTTTCAGTCTGTGCTGCACACTTCCAGCTCTGTGTGAACTGCCATAATGACAAATAGGGTGTCACTGCTGTAATGACACAGACATGAACTGGAGCTCCTTGCTGGCATCATAGCCATGACACTGGCCTTGCTCTGCCAACTGGCAGAGGAAATGTCACACCTCACTCTCGGTGATGCAGAACACAGGACGTGTGGTGCAGGGCCACAGAACACGGGGGAAAGAAAAACATGGGCCTCTGTGACAAAAGGTGGCCAATCTCCAACAGCAAAACAAATCCTGCTCTGGGATTTTAAAATGGTCATGTCACAGCTTGGAGCCAGTCTGTAAAAGCTCCACCCACTGCTGAGCAAATGGCAGACTTGGTGGCTCACGGGTGGCAGAACTGCAAAAAGCCAGGAAGCCATCAAATAAGCACAGCTGTGACCCATAAAGTCCCCCTGCCACCCTGCAGCAAGTCTGAAAGCAGCTAACTCTGAACATTCCTCCTCCTCTGGTCCGTGAAGCACTTGACATATGGATAGCTTGGTGCTAGGAACACCATCAAAGATGCAAACCTGGCTATCAAACCCTCTTCTAACTCCACCACTGCCAGTGTGCTGCTGCCATTCAGAAAACTGTGGTAAGGAGATGCCTTTGGTTGAATTACATGGAGTGAAAAGACTCCTGTGTAATGTTCTGAGATTTTAGAGCAAAAATTTTTTAGAAAGCAAGAAAACCGAAGCTGGCAAAACCAAATGTCTAGCATAATTATATTAGTAATAATATTACTAATAATAACAATAAAAATGGCTTTTGTCTTCAGTATCCTCCCATGGGTTTCATTGTCTCCTTTTGCAAACAACATTATCTGGAGAACAGACAAAATTTCCATTTAGTCCAAGAACTGCGGTGCACTCCAGTCATCTATATGCTACAGGAATGTGGGGGCGGAACAAATGACTTGTGTGTTTTTTTTTAAAAAAGTTTTGATTATACCTGAAGACCTCACTTAAGACAAATGCTTTAAAAGCAAGCATATTTCTCTTCCATTTTTCCTAAAACTGGAGTCATCGGTGATGCCATAAATCTGTCCTGCCAGCAGTAAAGGACTTGTTTTGCCCTATAGGCATGACTTATTTTAGATTTCATGTTAAGATTTGATCAATACATGGTTTGTGTATTTGAACATTTCAGTGAAAAAACGTAGGCTGGCTTTCAAAGGCAGAGGTAACTGCTTGAAGTAGAAACGTACATGCCAAAGGGCACACATTCCTCCTTCTCATCTGGGTCTCTTCCTTTCAAATACACTGACCTCCTTTATCTGTGTCTGCTTCAAAATGCCAGTCAGTTTAGTCTATGAAAGAGACATCTAAGCTAGGTCTAATAAACACCTCTGAATAACACATACTGAATATCTCTTCCAATAAAAGCCCTCCAGTATTGTTTACAGACAATACCACCTTCTTGTGTCTTTGAGAGGTGTGCTCTGAAGAGCAACTAGTACTGACCTTGGTAGAAGGGATCATTTATCAGTAGGAGTGGGAGAGCCAGAGCTATAAACATGCAAACAAGACCAAACCATAGCAGTGTTAACAGGCTTGTGTCTATGATGAAAAAAACAAAAAACCCAAACCCACCAAGAATTACACATCTCTGCTCTTTCGTTTAATCTTAAACTGTGTAGCCCTTACCTTGTGCTGTTGGTGAGCCATAGGTTGCATGAAAGCTCTTGCAATTCATGGCTAGTGAAGTCATGGCCTGTTTCTTGCTCACCTGCTTGCCCACTCTTCACTGCATCTTAGTGCCTTGTTAGTGGATCTGGAAGCTCTTTCTACTGCAGCAGCATCTCTCCTGCCTCTGAGGTTCCACCCAAGGGGATCAGGACTGTATTGTGCCAGGTATGAACAGATATCCATACTTTCTAAAGCTTTCACTCTAAATAAGCAGAGAGCAGGAGACAGGGAAGAGATATATTCTCCATTAAGGAATGAGGGATTTAGTCATTTGCTCAAAACTGTCCATGTAATTGCTGTCAGAGCTAGAAATTAAGAACAGGATTTGGAGCTCCCAAGTGCCAGAATGAAGAAACTAGACTTGCCCAAAATTTGCCTACTCTGATTACAAAAAATGAAAATATATGTTAAAAATAAACTCAAATATTTTTAAGATTGATATGTATCAAAGCATGCACCAATAAAATCCCTTCTTTCTCAAATGCAGATTCTGTGTACAGACACACACGAAGAAGTCAGGGTTTAAGTGGGTGAAGTGTGAATAATTAATCTGAAACTGTGCCTGTTTACATATGGCTGAATTAGAGGTATTATATCTTTGACAACATACTTCATGAATACTTTTGTACAAATGCATCTACACCACAATCTCCAACTCGTCTATTACTCTGTTTTTTTACTTGTTTAAACTTTTCACCTTCCTGCTGAGTTCCTAATGGAACTGTTTCCTAATGCTCTGGTTCAGGGGAACTGTTTTTGCTCTTTTTTTATTTTTTTTTTAAAGTTTGTGAAGATTGTCCAGAACTTCGAGCAAAAGCTTTAGTAATAAAAATATAACACTAGGACCAATCCCTTTGCCCTTCCTCATTCAGAGGTTCCTCTTTTAATTTCAAGAGCAGAATCAGATGAGCAAGACACTACTCAGCACAAATGAAATTGTCAGGAGGACCCACAAAGGAGAAACAGAACTCCTCTCCTTCAGCCAGAAGGCTTTATAATTTCTGTGACGAAGAAGATCATGCTGCACTTTTGTTCCTACAGTCACAGTAAGAGGAACAGTCAGTTCAGAAATACATGATTTTATTTTAAGGAGTGTTGCATGGTAAAGAGAGCTGAGCTAACACTGCAGCCAGGGTCCTGCAAAGAAAAATCAGATAATGGAAAATGCAGAGTAGATGCAGTAATATAATGCAGAAGATGTACTGGAAAGACAGTGCAGCATGAAGCTCCTTCTTTACTGAGGAATGGATTGAGAGAAAGGAGAAAAGGCACCCTGGAAGAATAATTGACATTATCTGGATACAACAGACATCAAGCTGTATGTGGAACAACTGGATAGTGATCTAGTGAGTAAGAACTGGAGAAACAGAGACATGTGGAAAACTTTTCAGGAAAGAAAAAAAACACAATGAAAATTCTTGCAAAGCTCACCGGAAAGCTCCAGGTGGAGGAGTGAGGTGCCTGAGGAAGCAGACAAATGCAAAGCAAAAGAAGTAAGCGAAGTAATGATGGAAGCAGAAACTACAGTGAAGTAGGTTAATGCAGAGCCTTCTCCCAAGTGACAATTTGAAAGAGAAGAAATGGGTGAATTGAAAGCAAAGGTGCAAAAACATCCTCAGATTTGGGTAGAACAACACAGAAAAAAAACCCAAAAAACATGGTACTTCCAAGCAGAGTTAGTTCCACCTTAATACAACATCCAGTGAAATGTGGGAACTTAGACAAGATCTCATTTATATCACTTTAATAGAAATGTCAGCAATACAAGCTGCAACTGAGAAGATGAGAAAGAACAGAGAAGCAGTCAAAAAAGTCATAGCAGTAATGGTAAGGATACTTGACATCCACAACTTAAAAGAAATGATGGCAGAGCTCATCAGGAATGCCTGAGAAAGCGATCCCTCCAGCATACTGAAAACACAAAATTATTGTCACAATTCTCCAAAATGTGATTGCAAGAACCATGATGTGTGGAAACAAGTAGTGAACTGTATCAAATCTGAAAGGTTTTCTGCAAGTGGTGCATTTCATGAAGTAAAAGGAGCAATGGGTGGAATGTTTTGTAAACAATTGTATATAGGCTTAGTCTTGTACAGACTAGATGCATTCACTTAGCCTGCTGTAGATATATGCAAAAATAAAAAAGCTTTCAAAGCTTCCAATATAGCTTGAAGAAATCTTTGTTATTGACTCTTTTGGTCCTAGAGAAGCTTGCCTGCTGTTATTCAAAACCATAAAGAAAAGTCAAGTGCTGCTGAGAAAGGGTAAACAGTGATTTAGCATAGCACCTATTATAAATGTGGCTGCTTTTCCTTTCCATTGGTATTAGTATTTGTCATGGATGGACAGCTGTCAGTGTGCACTGACAATACTAATTCTGCATAAGTGTGAACACTGCCTGTACGCTTTTGAGACAAATGTCACAAATGAGCACAAATGTCCTTAGGTACAACTCATTGCCACATTGTCACAGTGCCCAGGTTCTCAGGAGTGGTCATAAAAGAAGGGCTAGATCATAGAATCACTAAGGTGGGAGAACACCTGTAAAATCATCCAGCTGTAAAGGTGGAACCACCATCATGTTCACCACTAAACCATGTCCTTGAGTGCCATTACCACACATATTTTAAACATTTCTAGGGATGGTAACTTCATCATTTTCCTGGGCAACCTGTTCTGATGCTTTCCAACCCTTTCAGTGCAAAAAATTTTCCTAATATCCATCCTAAACATGGTGCAACTGCAAACCATATCCTCTTGGACTGTCACTTGTTACCTGGGAGAAGAGACCAACCCTTGCCTGGCTAGATGCTCCATTCAGGTGGTTGCAGAGGGTGAAAGTTCTCCTCCAAGCATCTTCTTCTCCAAGCTAAACTGCCCCAGCTTCCTCAGCTGTTTTTCACCTGATCTGCACTCCAAACACTTCCCCAGCTCCATTGTCCTTCTCTGAAAACATTCCAGCACCTCAGTGTCTTCTTTGTAGTGAAAGACCCAAAACTGGTGATGGAACTTGAGGTGTGACCTAACAAGGGCCAAATACAGAGGGGCAGTCTCTGCCCTGCTCCTGCTGCCACACTATTGCTGATACAGGCCAGGATGCCATTGTCCTTCTTGGCCACCTGGGCACACCCTGGCTCATGTTCAGGTGTTTGTGGCTCAGCAGCCTGAGGTCCTTCTCTGCTGAGCCACTTTCCAACCACGCTGCCACCGGTCTGCAGCACAGTATGGGGTTGTTGTGTCCCAAGAGCAGGACTTGGCCCTCAGCCTTGTTGAACTCATTCATTCAGCAGGTCTCAGCAGCCTGTGTTTGCATGGCTGCCTAGAGTGCATGCACTCCACTCAGACAGTTTTTTGGAAGGGTATATGCAAAATAATCACCCTAGAATTCCAGTGTTTCTGGCCAAGTGATGAAAGGCAGATGTTATGCCATGGCTGTGACCTGTGATCACACCTTTTTCATGTGCTCAACATCTAGCAGTTCCTTGAAGAGGTGGAGCATCATGCATTCTCAAGTTGACTGGGCTGCACATGTGCAGAGCTAAGTTCCTGAATGCTTTCAAGAGCCTCTGGGAGAAGCTAAAAGGCAGACAACCGTCAGAATAACACATGCAAGTCACTTCTTACTGTCCTCGTCTTATCTATGCACCTGATAGTAGGCTGAATATCTTGTGGCAGCAGCACACATCTAGTAGCTGTCACTGTAGTGAGTCCTATAACTCCCATTAATTCACATCATAGACTCTTTCTGGTTATAAAATATTATCAGATCCAAGTAAGGCTTAAATTTCAGCTATTGTTAGTTGACTGTGTTATCTGCATTCCTCTGCCAGAAACAGTGGAAGTGTGTTTATTCACTGTCATAAATGCACTTCCTGATTTCTTTGCCACAAGTCACTGACAGGTGAGCTGCCATAACTTCATGATGGCTCTTAAGGCTCTCCAGAGCCTGTCATGTGCAGTTGTCATGGATGCAGTCCTTTTGCATCCATCCCACTCTTTTTCCCATCCATTTTGCAATGTGGCATTTCTGAACAGCTCTTTTATAAATTCACACAACAGGTGAGCGTGTACAGGATGTGCTGGTCAGCTTCTTGTATTAATTTTGTGATCACTTAAGTGCAAGTTAGCTAACTCCTTATTAACACACTGGTATTTGTAACGAGGTCCATAGTTTTGTGGAAAGGTTATCTCAGCCCTTCTGCTGGTGCTGCTTAACACTGGAGGTCTAAGTCAGTAGCAGGCTGAGATTCTTGCAGAGTTTGCAGGGTTTGACTCAAGGAAGTGAGAATTCATTGCCTCCTCCAATATGGACAGGAAACATTTACAGATGCTCCCAGCAGAGTCTTCAAAGGGTGAGGCAGGAAAACATGTGGTGAACATGTGGACTTCTGTGGGAGGTGGTTCTGCTTGATGGATATTTTTCCTCTGTCAGCTTGTGATACAGACAGCAGACCCTGAGGGAATAGTGGGGTCACACCTAGGACTGAAAGCTCTGCTTGTGCTGAGGCAACAGGCAGAGCTGCCATTGCAAGCATTTGTATTTCCAACACTTACACGCTGCCAAACCACCGATTGGCTTTAGTGGGACAAATGTGGTATCACAAGGAAAAGTGAGCACATTCTGTAATGGACATTTCCTCAGCCTTGAGTCTTTTCATTTTGTGGAAGCTTGTCAGCAGAGGGAGAAAGAAAGGCAACTCCTCCTGCTTTGCTTCACTGCTTTTTACCAACTAATTATCACTTATACGTTGCACTTGTACAACTGACTATCCCAAAATTAATTAAATCCTTCCAATCCTTAGGACTCCAAACAGCTGGGTTGCTGTATTTAACCATTGTATTTAATCAGTCAGTAGTGGAAGGAAACTCTTGTTTAGAGCAGAAAAATGGTCTGAATTTTTCAGCCTCTCCTTGTATCTTCCAGAACTCAGATTCTTAAAGGAAAATCTCCTTACAAATCCTTACAATCTCCTTCAGTTTGCAAACAGAAGTCATAAAAAGAAGCCTCCTGCTTGTTCTTCATGCAAATAACACCACAAGATCCCCCTCCTTTGTCACTTATGACCCTGCACTGAACACCATGTGTACACAGGGTAACTTTATGTTTCTGGCTCATCCCATGAAGAAACAGGACATTCCTTCCTTTCTGCCTCGATCTTCAGCCCAAAGAGCAAAGCTCTGCCTATTGTATGCATGCAGAACTATTTCTGATGTACTGGCATGACCTCAGCATCTTCTGCACAACAGATTTGCAAGGAAGCTTTGTACCATCAATGAATTGAATGAGGATTCCAAGACACTAGGAAAATGTGAAAACTGCTCATGTGCCTTAGCAATACTTTCTTTAGTTCATCAAAAACTGGGAAGGTTAGGATGTACCTGCCAGTTGTTAGCACAAGAAGTTTTTCACTCAGTGGAGTGCTGTATGTCCTCTATGACATATGTCAATTTGCTCCAGCAAAGAAGCCATCATTTCTTCTTCCTTTCATCAGCTAAGATGGTAGAATCTTAGGAGCACATGCATCAGCCAAAATTTTATCAGTATTCTCAAAACAGAGAAGATGAAAACAAGCCCAAACTTTTTCATGCACAAAGAAGTTAGAAGTCTGTCTCTCTGGACATTTTTTGTCTCGATGATACAGCCACTTTGGTATTAATTTGATTAATTTAATGAACAGAGTAACAAAATCACAACATCACAGAATATGCTGAGTTGGAAAGGACCCACAAGGATCATCAGGTTCAACTCTTAGCCCTGCACAGCACCACCCCCAAGAGTCACAGCATATTCCTAAGACCACCTACACTACAGCAAAGTAGAAAAAATAATTGAAGATGACTCCTTCTTGGTTACCTTGGGTGGCTCATAGGTGCTGGATAGAATAAAAGCCAATGAAAAATAATAATTTTGCCACTAAAGCATCCTGACATGAGTCTAAGTCCAGAACAAGAACACAGAAGGGAGGAATGGAGATGACTTTCTTTCATTTTCCAGAATAAAGTCACATTCCAAGCAAAGAAAGGAAGGGGTAATCTCCAGACAAAGATTCATCAGTAAAAGATGTGATGCTATTCAGGAACTGTGATATTCCAATATTTTGCATCTGGTCAAAAATATATTTGATGTACTGGAAAAGTAAGACATGCATGCAAGTGAAATACAGGACAAAGACTCTTGCCACAGGAGTGGCAAGAGTCATGAGTAAGAGTGAGCTCTATGCCTTCAGCATGAATTATGGACAGGTCAGAGGTAACAAGTGTAACAAATCACAGTTCCACAAATGCTTTTCATGCCATTTAATGTCCTGCTGCTGCATAGTTCCATGAGGATATGGAACAATTGCAAACATGTGAATGCAGCAAGTTTCCATCTGACTTCAGCAGGGATTTGTATATGGTCTGGAGTAATCTGCAGCCTCAATACATTTGAGTTGTGCTTGGAAAAGCAGTTAAATATACAGATGCCTAACAGAATCTCTTAGTCTGTGCAGTTGGGGTAGGAGTGATGCAAACAAATCCTTCTTTATTGGGCTTTTCTGTAAGACTGATTTGTCTGGAGGCACAAATTGCTCCTGTCTAATAGAAATTATTCCATTCTCTATCTTCATATCTATGTCTTGAAAATACTCAAAAGACTAAGAAATCTGGAGAAGAATTCCAGAATTTCAGCACGGGAAGTTTCTGAAAATTAGTAAAATGAAGTAAATTTAGTTTCTTATTTCTGTTAGAAGTCCAAATCCCTGTAGTTCCCTGGGTCTTCTTCATCCAATATTAAAGTATTGCCCAGTCTGAGGGACCCTAGAATTGCAGCCTTTACCTAAGAAAAGAAAACTCTTTTAGAAAAAGAGTGCTTAGAAAACTTGGTATCAAAAGAACAAAGTCACAAATACAATCCACAAATGAGCAGCTTCATGACTAATATATTCAGGACTCTATCTCTGTGCTTCCCATTTAGCCCTAAAAGCTCATAGCCAGAGTTCCAGTCACATGAAATGCTTTTGCAAAAAAAAAAAAAAGGTGGTGGTTTTTAGAAAACAAAAATCTGTTCCATCCAAATTCTCTTCCCTGTGTGTATGGCACAAATATTTTCAACATAAATAGCTTCTACAGCAACAAACCCCCTTTGGACTTGTCTGGACTCAAGTGGATACTAGATGCAAACTGTAAGGGGAGCTTTGCATTAAATTGGATACACAGTCCTTCCATTCTAAACCCTAGGTGGAAGTTTTCTCTCAGTATCAGAAAAAAATTGATCTGAAGATGCGACCCACATTTCCCATGTCAAGTGTGGAATAAACAACACTAACAAAAAAAAATGTGTTTTGCTTAGTAAAGGCATTAGTTATATAATAAGGACTGGTTTCAGCTGATAAAGAGTTAAAATTTTTGCTTTTGCTATGAGAGAAAAAAATGGGCTTCGGGAATAAGAAAAACCTGTGCTTTTAACCTGCTGTGTCACATGGCAAAGAACATAATTGCTTGCAGAGTTATTGAGAATATATAAATCCTGGTGCAACAGAGCTTCCATGTCTTAGCTAAATATAAATGTAAGGTAACCTTTTGAAGTCACAGACTGGCAGAGAGGTAGCTAAGAGCAGTTTGCTCTGCAAATTGCATGCAGACACATCATAACCATCTTAATCATGTTTGCTTTGGAGTCGGAGAATAGCTTCAGGAAACATGAAGCAAACAGTAGATCCAGTCCTTTCAGGAATTTTGCCATTTTTTTTTTATCATGAAACTGTGTAGCTTTTTCTGCTACTGAGGATACACGTCACCAATAGCAGGTTTTGTCCTTGTAGAGGTAGACATTGCCGTCCAACTGACTGCAGTACTGCTTTAAGGTCTAGAGGCATGGTCTTTATGGGGGGGTACATAGTTTGCCCATTTGGTGGTCCACAGTAATCCATGGGAATAATCCATGTGTCCTAAATACGTTTTAAAAAAGAGAACTTTGCCACTTTGTGAGCTTTTACTTTCCTGGATTTTCTTATGGCAAACATCTCGTTCTCACACATAAATTCACTATCCTGGAAATGGTCATAGCTCAACTTTTGTGTCTCTCTGAGAACTTCTTCATGTTATATAGCTCAAATGGAAACACAAATTTAAACATATCATACTAAGAAAAAATTTACTTTGAATGTGCTTTGAGGACTAGTCAACAAAAAGAGTTTGGTGTAGTCTTCTCTAGAGATCACTAAAATTTCTTAGCCCAGGCTTTTAACATAAGGTTCTGCCTTCCTGTGATGTCCTTAATATTGTTATTCTGATTGTTTAATGTACCTGGACAAACACTATACATAGACACAGATGTAACACTGTGATGCCTAATGAAATTTGTATTTCTGTCTGTTGGAAGCAGAAGTCTACTGCTGTGGATTTACTGCTTGCTCCTTATTGCTGCCATCTTGTAAATTAAAAAATAAATCCTAAGCTAAGTATTGCACAAATTGAAATGGTATCCTGTAGAATGAGATTTCTGCCTCTTCTACTTGAAGGATTGTCTTCAGGGTAATCCCAGACATAAGTACAGACTGGGACAAGAACTCATTGAGAGCAGCCCTGTGAGCAGGACTGGGGGTGCTGCTGGGTGAGAGGCTGGACATGACCCAGCCATGGGCACTCCCAGCCCAGAGAGCCAAACGTGTCCTGGGCTGCATCCAAAGCAGTGTGGGCAGCAGGGGAGGGAGGGGATTCTGTCCCTCTGCTCTGCTCTGGTGAGACCCCACCTGGAACCCTGCATCCAGCTCTGGGGACCCTGCACAGGAAGGACATGGAACTGCTGGAGTGAGTCCAGAGGAGGACACCAAGGTGAGTAGAGAGATGGAGGGCCTCTGCTATGAGGAGGGCTCAGAGGGTCAGTGTTGTTCAGCCTGGAGATGAGAAGGCTCCAGGAAGTCCTTACAGCACCTTCTGACAGTACTTAAAAGGGGTTATAAAACACAGGGAGAGGGGCTTTTACAAGTGTTGAGAGTGTTAGGGCAGAACACAGTGAATGTATCCCTTTGCTTCAGCTTCACTGAATATAACCCTTATCTTAATCCTTGCCTGACTGCTGAAGAGAAGACTGAGAAGTTTCTCAGAAAGTCTAGAAATCTACTGTCCTAAATTTTTTTGAGGAAGGGTGTGGGAACATAGCTGCTTTGTCAGGGATGTTCCAGAGCATGTCTCTCTGCACCATAGAGCAAATTGACAGACTTGTCATTTGTCAGTTTTCCCCAATCCATTTTCAAAACTTTCCTGTTTTCATTTGAGAAACCTTCCATTTCTTAAATGTCATGTTTTCCCTTTGAAAGCTTTTTAACTCTTACAGACTGTGAACGATGAAGGGTTTAATTTACTTTGTTTTCTTTTGGAGCAGTGGTACAGAGTTCGCTTTGGCTTCTAACTCCATACATTTCTGAAATCTTCCTGGCTGATTGTGGGCTTCTTTCCTCCCCTTTTACCCCCTTTTTCTTCCCCCCTCCTCCTTTCTTTTCCCTTTCCCTTTCCCTTTCCCTTTCCCTTTCCCTTTCCCTTTCCCTTTCCCTTTCCC
>NC_031799.1:50433848-50438853 GCF_001522545.3 Parus major | reverse complement strand
CTTTCCCTTTCCCTTTCCCTTTCCCTTTCCCTTTCCCTTTCCCTTTCCCTTTCCCTTTCCCTTTCCCTTTCCTTCTTTTCTTTTAATTTCTTTTCTTGCCTTTCCTTCTCCTGCCTCTGCTTTCCTTTTCTGCCTTAAATATTTTTATTTGCTTTATAGTTTTATTCATTTTCTGCAATTTCTCTCCTAAAATGGTGCAGCTTTGTACTACAGTTATTTGGCATGCTTTCTTCTTCTAGAAACTTAATGCTAGACCTTTCAAATGGAGTTCCTATTTTTGTTATTGTAAGACCTAAGGCCCTGTTCTGTGAAGTCTATTGACTGGCATGATGATTGCTTCTTCCTGAGGTCTCTTCCTAAATTTATGCTTGCTCTAGAGACAGAGGTACAAAATCTTTAATTTTTCATTGCAAAATCTAATATCTGCTCTTGTAAACTTAATGTGGATCTGGTTTGCAGTGGCATGCTTAATTTTGCTCTACAAATGACCTTCACAAATTGCAAATTACTCTTAATTCCAGCCATAATTTCAGCAGTGACACCTTCCTTATTTCACTGATAAATCTAATTTTAGTTGTCCCAGAAATATTCTATGATTAATTTCTAAAGAATTTACTTTGAAACATCTTTACAGGAAAAGATAATTGGGGAACACAACAGAATGATTACAGTTATTGAATGCTAATATTTAAAGAAAAAATAGCCAGAAAATATAATTTTATATACAAAAGGAATTGAAACTTAGTAATTAAATTCCTAGAAACTTTAAAATATGAAGAAAGATGACTATTCTATTTACCATTGCACCTTTTTCTTTTTCTGAAAGGAAGCAGGGGTCTCAGTGTACCTGCTGGTGAGAAGCTCAGCATGCAGTGAACTTGAGGTCAGAAGAACATTTTTCCAGATGAGAGGAGGTTTTTCACTGTCTAATCATTATTAGATCATCATTATGATCTGTGTTATCATAAGCAGCTGTATTTAATAAGTTCCTCCTGGTTTTTTTGTCTTCCCCAGGAAGAATATGTCTGTGTCTACCCCAATTTTTGGATTCTGCTAATCCTCACCAATACAGTTTTGTTCTGTGGTCAGTTGATTAGTTGGGCAGCTCTTCTTGTTGCTCTGTCACCGAGCCTCAGCCTGTTGGTTACTATCTACATACCCTGTGGAAAAATAATTCCCATTTTCTCCCTAAGAAACCTCATGGGTACATTGCTCAATACATCCGAGGTCTCTTATGTAACGAAGTCCAGTTCTCACTATATAGCTTCTGCTTCACTAAGCTGTAAATGTACTTTTTATTCGTAAATGCTGCTCGACCTAAGGCAGATTTTCCTTTTTAATATCTTCAGGAAGTACTTTGTTCAAAACTACACTGGGATTTACTGCTGGCCCTTTACTTTGACCCAGATGTGCCATACTTTTGTGGCATTGTTCTCATGGGTGATGGCTGTTCCTCGGCTCTTCTCTGTGCTTCCACTGCTTCAGCACCTGAATAACTGGTGAGTTTATTCTCCTGCACTCTTATGAAACCCTGCACTGCTGTGTTGACCCCTGAGTTACCTTTCAGTGCTTACAATGGAGATTTTTGCCAGTGCAAGTAATTGTTTCTGTCTTGTAGATCTGTGTGCTTCCTGTCTCTGACAATTAAATTCCTTTGAATGGCTTTCAGGGATGGCCCTCAGAAGGGACTCCGGTGGCCCTCTAACGTTTTGATCAGGCACTGAGGAAGGATCCTCCAATTGCAACTTCTCCTCATAATTTTGTTTTTCTTTACCCAGTGCTTTCCTCTGTCAATCCACCATTAAATACTGCAGGAACCCTGTTAGGCAGTCAGTTCCCTGCACCCAGGAAACCTTTACCTGAGTGTTGCAGAGGTATTCTCTGGATACCTTGATGATTGTGCCTTCATTTCAGAGTCTCCTCTGTATGGGAGTGCTGTGGCTAAAGCTGACAGTTTTACACGGTGAAAGACTACACTGCCTTTGCCTTTGGCTTTTTAGCAGTGGTTGGTGTTCAGATAATAAAGCAATTTAGCTGTTGAGACAACATTGTCTTCACTGAAGCATTACAAATATGTCAAATAGAACACTGTTGAGTCCACTTCAGTTATCTTTTCCTGTTTGGTATTTAGTACTGATGGGCTCAGGGAGGCAGCTGCCTGCTCAGTGCTGTGCTTTGCCAAATAATCCTTTGGGAGAACACTAGCTAACAAACCCCTGACACTCTGTTGACTTTTCTAGTAGGACTTCAGGAAGGTAAATTTAACTAATTGTGAAGTGAAAGTAACTCAGTGCTTCCAGGAAGCAAATTCTCTAGTATCACATGTATACTTACTTGCTGCCCGCTGAATGGGACTACTGGCAGTGGCCTGGGACTCCCCAGCTCTGCAGGACAAATCACAGGATTCCTGGGAACACAAGTGCATTTCTGAATGCACACATATGTACACATATGTGTGCACAAGACAGCACATTCACAATCTCCACCTTCAAACAAAACAAAAGCGTAACCAAACTTCCCACACTGATCTTCCCACTGAGTTACAACTCACAGTTAAGACATGGTATCACATGTCAAAGTGTATGTTGCTGCTTTCTTCCCTGCTTTGTATGGACAGATATGACACTGCCCATATCTAGGCAAGTTGCAGGCATTCTTTATTTACCACTGTCAGTCTCTGCAAGACTAGATTTCCCCTGAGGTTTTAAACTTAGCTGTCCTGTCTGAAGCACTGTGACCTCTCACTGCAGGGCTGGAGTGCTTTTATGCCTGCGGTGACACTCCACTCACAATCCCACATGAACTGGAGCAGCACAACTGCCCCTCCTGCTCAGGTAAAAATGAGAATGTTGAATGGTAAGAGCCCTGCCAGACAAGTCCACAAAGTAGGTGAGCGTCATGCCCCTGTACAATCTTCATGCCATCCTCTCGTGGTACTGCATGGAGACTCAGGACCTCTACAGCAGAAAGCAGCGAACAGCACCATCAGGTCAAGTTTTGCTGCAGGGGCCAAGCTTGGGAGTAGGGTGGCACTTGGCTGAAAAAACATGAAAGGGTTGATGGACAGTTCTTTTACCCTTCTTTCCAGGGACAAATAAAAGAAGGATAAGGAAAGACAGAACAGTGTGCTGACAAGTCCAGTTTAGGAGATATAAAAGGAGATCTTTGCAATTCAAGACCAATAGCATCCCCTTATCCCTTGCTTACTTGCATTTTTTTGCAAAACACTGAACTACTGAGAGGATGTGTGAACCAAATGTCCTCTTGCCCCAGCAAGTGGCCTCTTTAAGATATTCCTTATAATAAAATTTAAGGACAATTGAATGTCTTTCCAAACAACAAGACAGCAGCCAAAGGCAAAAGTTCCCTAGTGTCCAGCTCCAGTGTGAGCTTTCAGACTGAGCCCTGTCTTCTCCCTGAAGTTCTTGGTTTCTCCAGTGTCAGATTTTTTTAATTTTTTTTTTTTTTTATTTTAAATAAAAAGAGTGTTTAGTTCTTAACAAGAAAGCCATTCCATATTTACTCAGTCAGATGTATCAGCCGTGACTGAAAAACTGGAAAGTCCTACAGTGGGGGAGCTGACCAGTGCTTTCAACATGTTATTTAAAACCAGTATTTATTGTTTTTGTAGATTTTGGCTACATAGACAAAACACAGCCAGTTAAAAAAATAAAATAAAAAAAAAAATCTGAAAAATGTCTCATGAGACTTAGATGCTTTCCCTTCTGTGCCTCTTTTCTGGCTAACAGGACTAATTCACAAAGCATATGGCATCCTTTCTGCTCTGGACACCAGGAGGTACACCAATGACAATCTATCCCTTGGGGGTCTTCTAGACCTCCAGACACATTTCTGTAGTTGTTCTGCTAATGCAATAAGTCGAATTTGTTCCAAATTGCGATCCTCTTAATGCTACTGACTTTCTTTCTGCTTCTGTCATTACTGTACTCAGAAACCTTCAGGTCTGCACTAGTAGGGCCACCTTCCTCAAGACAGCCTGTCAGTTCTTTGGCCACATGAAACGTGAATATCATTCCAGCTGTCTCCTTCAGTATAATCATGGTGTTCCGATTCCATTCCAACCCTACAAGAACACTTAAAAAAAAATAAAATAGATAATTACACAAACAAACAAATTATCCATTATAGGATTCAACAAAATTATTAGAGGTGAAGGCAGCCTATGTGGTTTTTTAAAAAACACTTGAGGGTGCCTAGCTAGCATTTTTATTCCACTGGCTGTTCAATGGAGAGGCACAAATGCACTCAGACAGGAAAAAGTACATGAAATCACATGTGTTAAGAATGAAACCTTTCTGTGTTTGTTTTTGTCTATTCCATCAGGTGTAATTGTAGGTCCTGTATTGTGGCATTGGGGGCAGGGGAGTTATGTTCTGGGGTACTTCAATGAGCTGGTCTGCAGAGCTGTTCTGTCTATTTATACTCTTGTAAATATCCCTCTGAAATGGTGCAGAGCTAGCTAAAATTAAAATCATATGTCTTTCCAGTTGTAGCCAGTCAATGAGGATAAAGGCATTCCTGTATCCCATTAGAGGATCCCTGTGGTATTTCAGACATCTTGAGGTTGCTGTCATCAGGCCTGTCCCTACTAAAGATCACTGTAGCCCTGTAAAAAGCTCACCCTTACAATTGTCATTACTGCCATGCTAATTGCCTGAGGAGGCAGGCGCTCTCTTGCTCCTACACAGCGGAACAAAGGCTGCTCTCCTGCAAACAACCTCTGCTGGAGGGCTCCTAGAGCCTGGCAGGCAGTCCTGCTCCAGGGGAGGCTGCCATGGGTCCAGTCCTGTGCTCAGAAGAAAGCCTAAAGGGTGAAATACATCAGAAGGGACAGAGAAGCAAGAGGAGCAGGCAGAACTTCTGTGGGTTTGGGCAGACCAGCTTGGCATATGGTGTGAACCAGGGAAGTAAACTATGTGCAGGGTATTAGGTACATATAACCTCATATATTAACAGTCATCACAAGAGAAGGTAGGGAGGAAGG
>NC_031799.1:50374787-50433638 GCF_001522545.3 Parus major | reverse complement strand
AAGGAAGGAAGGAAGGAAGGAAGGAAGGAAGGAAGGAAGGAAGGAAGGAAGGAAGGAAGGAAGGAAGGAAGGAAGGAAGGAAGGAAGACTTTGAGACAGGAGGAGATAGAGACACATAATGTCATAAAACTCCCTCCTTCAGCCCCATTGCATGAAATTGGTAAGTTTTCTCAGACTCTATAAGACATTTCAAGTTTCAAAATGTGTTAGCATCATCTGGTAGATCACCTGCCATTTCATTTGCTTGCTACTACTGGAGAACAAAAATGGCTTTCAACTGCAAAATGATGTATGACCAAGCAATTGCTTATGGTTATTACATGGCAACTTCCCACACACAGAGCTGCACTGCAGCATGAGTCTTTGCACCACAAAAGGAAGTCTTGTGTATCTGAGACATCAACAGCTCATGTCACATTAGGTATCAGTTCCTCTGCCAGTGTGGCTTCTGTGGCCTTTAATATCAGCAGAGATGTTTTCAGCTGCAGCCTTGGACCCTTGCTCTCAACTGTGCAGACAGGTAGACTAAACCAAGTGAGTTGATGTGGGCAAAGTGTTCTTGCACGCTCACCTCTGACTATAGTTTTTCTGGCAAAATTGGGGGATACAGTCACTGAGATCCATAAACAATTGATAAGGATGGAGGGTGTGTGGTGTGTGGGAGCAGTGCCTTCCCTGCCTCAGTTTCCAAACAGCAGCTGCCCCCACAGCTGCAAAGTATTTCAAAAGAGGCAGTCCTCAGCTTGAACATCACTGCCAAGCAAGCTTGTCAGAAATAAGCTTTTAGTCATAGAAACAGAACTGAAGAACTTCTCTCCCAGTTTTCCTTCCAAAATGTATTGTTGAACCATAGTTCTCTGTTTACAGGTGAGGAAAATGACTGCTGGTCTGATGTGCAGTGACTAGCTACATGCAAGTAAGAAAAAACTATTGTAAAATATAATGAAATAAGAACTTTTATTGAAGGGTGTGATGCTTCCTCCTCATTCTAACTGACGAATCCAATTTATTTTCTAGAACAGAAAAATGTTCATTTCTATTCTTATTTAAGACACATTTTAGGTTTTTCTTTCTTTTAATTTTCCTTCCTGTTTAAAGGCCTTTTCTTACCTCAGCTGCTGAAAGTATTCAGCTATTGATTGATTTCTTCAGCCACCATTACCACAGGTAAACAGATGCAGCTAAGAATTCCACCAAATTCAAGTCGCAAAGAAAATGCATAGGTTCATCTTTCTTCCCATATTTTGCCAAGCCTAAACAAGAGAGTGTTTTTGTGAAAGGAAGCCTGCAAGACTGAGATCACAGAGAAGGTATCACAGAAGAGCCACAGGGACTCTAGATTATATACAATATTAAGGATAACAATCAAGCATTTAGAAAATTATGAGCATTTTTAGAAATATAATTTACTTACAGACTCAGTTTCTTTTGAGGTGATACAAGTTACATGTTACCTTTTGTGTATATTTTTTAACCAGATTATAGAAGAAATGTTTTTCAGGGAGCAGGGTGAGAGAATTTTCTCCCTCGTGAGGATCTTGGGCCTCTCTGAGATCATCAGTAGTCCTTGGGGGTAGAAATAACATCTTCTGTGGGGCTTTTTTATTTTTCTGGTGCAAGGGTGACAGGGTCATCATCAGTAGGCAGGAGATGAAAGCAAAGATATATGGGGTAGGGGTCTCATGGGATTTCTCACACATGTATTTTAACTTTGCTTTCTGGAAGTATAGTTTGCATGAAAAATGCTTGTGCCCCTGTAGCACTTGCTTTGCACAGACACTATTTTCTGAAATGTAGCTCCTTCTTTGTTTTCTGACTTGTTAGGATCTAGGTGCTATAAGTACCATACTCCTGAAAGGTGGCATTGAAAAGTATGCTACACAAACCATATAACGGCATTATGTCCAAGAACTTAAAAATACATTACCTGTAATACGTGCTTAAAAAGTAAAAGAAGGCTTTTCACTTCTCTGGAAACAAGGAACTGTACAGCTGAGAGAGATCTGGATGACAGGAATCAAGTTCAAACTGCAATATATCCAAAGGCTGGCGATGTTTGGATGAAGAACTTTTCATCAGAGCATTGCTGCTGCACTGAATACTGAATAGCACCATACGCAGCACCAAACTCTCTCAAATCTCCTTTGGATGCAAAACCTTGGGCTGGGCACATTTCTGCTGAGTATCTCTGGAAAATCCTGAGGATATAAAATTAATGCTTGGTGAACCTCATGTTGGTTTCTGCCCTCTACTGGAAGTGAATCCAGAGGCACTCACAGAGTAACAGCAAACTGGAAGTGCAGCTGGTGATAAAAAAAATACCTTCTTGCACACACACATGGGTGATTCCATTTATTTTATGCTTTTGTGACAGCTGAACAGTTTCAGTGTTAAACTGCTAATTTGGATGATGACACAGGAAGTGAAATAGTTGTGGAATCACATACCTAGAATGCTTTTGAAGAAAAGAAATAACCCCAAAATATCACATTGTGACATTTTCACACTCAGTAATGCAGTATCTGTTTGTTTCTCTGGTGACTAAAGGGCCACAGAAGCAAGTACCTATCCTTTGCTGCTAGACTGGTGTTCAGAGGACAGCTATCACAGGCTTACCAGGGATTGCCAGATTTCTTCTGAGTTATGGCTCTTTTGGCTTGTTGGTATGTTGTTCTGCTTGAAAATGGAAGACAGTGGTTTGTTGGAGAGCTCTGGGAAAAAAGGCAAGTAAATATTTTCAGGAATAAATAACTATCAGAATATAGATGAAATTATGAATGATATTGTAAACAAATATGAATGAATGGAGCTATTACAAGGAGAAAAAACTTGCGTCAAAGGACAAGAAAGCATTGTATGGTGCAATATGTCCTCCTAGTATAGGCAACTCACGTGAGAATCTCAGTCTCTTTCAAGATTTTACTGAGGACCCCTTCTCTTTGACCATTAAAGGGTTTTGCATTGCAGTGAATCTAATTAAAGACTAGTATCTGTAACTCCTGGTTCTTTCTTCCTCTTTTCTGTATGTTTTGTCTACATGTAATCCTGGGGCAGTGTTGCTTGGTGGGTATATTTATCTAATCAATTAAATCAATATAGAACCTCTGTAAATGCCTAAATAAGAAGGATGGACAGTCTCTTCTAAACTTTCTAGTTCTCATTTCACTGCTTGGAATAGCTCAAACAGGAGAAATGGGGCAAAACCAACCCTCTGTTTGAATCTTGCTTTTTGTTTCTTTTTGCTGTGGGGCTCAAGAACCAGTATTCATTGCAAGGAAATTTTCCCAATGTAAGGACCTGCTGAAAGAACAAAAAGCTGTAATGCATTTTCCTATTTAGCTTCTAATCAACATTATGATTTTTTACATATTAGAGGATTTGTGTCCTAATAAGCATGTAGTATGCTGGCAAATAGAAGAAAATAACAGTTTTGCATTTGAAAGTTCGAGTTGGTGTCTTTCAGGCTTTATGGAACCATAGGGATTTCCTGTTAATTACCATGTCCCGCCTTGAACAAGCTACACGTTTTCCCCATTTTGTTGGCCTGCCTGTCATTTTTTGTGGCTCCTCAGATTTATTTCTATCAGTTCTTGCAGATGTGAACTCTCTTGCAGGAACAGTGGAGAATTTCAAAGCAATTAGGAGGTGTGTGGTTAACCTCCGGGAATCTTCACAACTGGCATCACTTAACATTACTCTAAATAGCTTCAGGGTAATTAAGCCAGTACTTCTGTTTTTCTGGTTTTGCTTCTGCTGCATGTAAGTTTAAAATCTTAATTGGAAGCTTTATATTTTCTGAGGTGGTAGCAGAATACACATTCAAGCTATCTCTATGTGCAATGAGACAGCTGGAGAATTAGGCAGGGAAGCTGCTGAGATGGCTTGTGGAAAAACTTCAGGCCCAACAGAAACCCACAGCATACTTTCCAAAAGCAAAACCCCAATAAAACCTCACTGGAGTCGTGGTCTCATTTAATTTCTTCCCCTGCAAAGCTTCATGAAAGCAGGGGAGCTGGTGACTCAGTCTGCCGCTGCCTGCCGAGCTGTCCTGCAGCCCTCACGGTGGTGATGGGGAGGAGTTGGGTCTGAGTCACGCTCTGAGCCTCTTTGCAGCATCAAGCTGTGTTTCAGGAGGAGCCTTGTGCATCTCAGCTTCATTTCAAGTGTGTGTTCTCATCATTTGCAGTTGTGTCAAATGCCTTGTGCGAGCTGTAATTTTTACCCTGTTCCCAGGGAGGGAAGGAGGGAGGTGGCTGCATTACTACATCCAGACACAGCTTCACCACCTCTAGTGAGCGTAAATGAGGGGTCAGCCACAGTTGGTGTGAAACACCAGGGTTCCTGTCCCCCATTTTAGGCCAAGGAGGGCGTGTGCACATTTCACAACCCTGTGCCCAAACCTTTGGTCAGCAGCCATCCCCCTTCTCACCAAACTGCAGAACATTTCTAGCTTATGCTCCCTGCACTTCAGCTGGCACTCCACGAGTCCAGCATTGACACGACTGTCAGCTTAACCCTGAAGAGGCAAAGCTGCCTCGTTTAACTTCAGCTGATTTTACTTTTTCTAGAACAAGCACTGTCCTTGCAAGTTTGTTTTTTTTTTTTCCCCTCTCCACTCTTCACCTCATCCCAAAAAGGACTGGAGAGGAATTCATTTCCAGCTGTGCAGGAAAAGAAAGAGGAAAAAGAGCAAAACAATATGCAATGCAGCCAAATTTCAATTGAAAGATGGCATTATCTTTACTGAGTTGTAAATACAGATGATGCTCTTTTATGAAGGAATAGGGAAAGAGAAAGCATAACCCCGTCTATATGAGTAAAGATATCAGCAATATCATGAATTTAACAGCATTTCACATTACAGTATGGAGAATGCTTAGCCCAAGATCTAGAAGATGAAAGGACTGAAGCAGGAGGAAATTGCCTCTACTTCTGAAAATATCACTACATTATTAATAGACTCCTGGGCAAAAGCTTCTTTATTGCACTGGGGTTAGAGGAAGTCCAGCCTTAAGAAGATGGGTCTCAGACAGTGACTCAGGATACAGCAGTGTCATAAGAAAAGGGAGCTAGTGGAAAGGTGTATGCTGCTCATCAACAAGATGTGAGGCAGCACTTCAGAAAACTGCTGTGCACTTACAGCTGTAATTTTGCCCTGAATAAATGTAGAGCTTAATTTATTCTGATTTATACTGAGCTCTGCCTGACTTAAAACTGATGCCATTCTTTTGTTTTTCCAAGTTTTAAACCATGAAAATTCGGAGTACAGTTAGCTTCATTTCAACCAGATAGTCCTCTCTACTCCTTTGTTAGGATCTACCCTAGCACAGAGGGTTCTTGGCTTAGGATTTACATGCCAAGTGGGGATTTTACCAGAGTTCAGATTCCTAGCCTGTGGTTCAAGGCAATATCCAGGACTTGAAGTGATATCATTTCAGCCAAAATTAAACTGTCTGTCTTTTCTGTCACTAAAGTGGGACCATCATTCCTCACCTTTTTGCTGCTCTCAGGCTAATGTTCCATGTGTTTCGTTGGTACCTCTGTCCTGCTCAGACATCTCCATAACACAGGTGCAAGAAATGCTCATCGTTTTTTACGCTGAGGTCAGTGTGCAGGTGCAGACAGACGCTAATGGCCAAGGCTTGACGCTGTAGTGGGAGCCAATGCATGGCTGTGCCACGCTGGCTCTGAGGGCCACCCTGCCTTTGGGCAGGAATCCCTCCTACCTGTGGGGGCAGATCTATGTCTCTGCTTCCAAACAAGCTTCCTTTCTGTAAGACAGCCCAGTTGCCAGAAAACCACACGCGGCCGTGGCTGAAATACCAAGAGTGTGATTCTGTCTCAGGGATTTGCTGCCTTCATGCTGTGCTCCAGCTGTGCTTTCATGGCAGATGACATCAGCAGCACTCCTCGAGACCAGCCTATAATATTCTCACAGCAATGCAGAAACTAATTAATTCCAAATATGCCCTAATCTCATAACACAGCTTGTATATGCCTTTACATTTGCACATGCATGAACCAAGCCTTCTTCTTTCTCCTCATCCTAAGTGGTCTTGAAGTAACGAACATTAAATAAACATGCAAGGTTGTATGTACTCCCTACAGACTGCATGGCGTTTTTGCAATCTGGTTCTCATTAGCACCAAATGGGCTAAGGGAATAGCAAACCTGGCATTGAGTAATAAAACAATCATGACAGTCTTTGTGTAAGCCAAAGCTTTTAGAGAAATCTACCACCAAATTCAACGTGTCAAAAAGTGTCCTTTATTTTCACATGTACAAATACAGGACTTCATTGATTCACATCCTGACTATCTCAGACTGAATACAAACTAATAGGGGCACCAAAAAATTAGGAGACATCAGTCTCATCTCAGTCCTGCAGCTTTTTGGTCAAAACTCTATGGAATTGGTAAGAAATATTTTCAGAGAATTCATCAATTCCTAGATCACATCATAAAAAAGAATCCCCACTGAGACTACATCTCTTATAGAGTTTGTTTTAGGTCCAAATCCACTTGAACAACTCTTAGGAAAAGTTAAATATCTCACAAAGGTGTTGTATCTTTTTTGACACAGTAAGAAATGGATTTAGTTAGTCTGATGCAATTTCACCAGAACTCTGTGGTGCTGTGATCCTGAGCTGATTGCCTGCTGTCACAAACAGTAAGTTTTCCATGTTTTCCAGAGTACTGCACATGGCCCTGAGCCCATCTCCGCTCATGAAATTGTTTCTTGAAGTTCACAGGCAGCTGTAGTACAAGGCTGTGCATTGCTGCTGCCATCGTAGCCTTCCTAATCATATGCAGCAGTGGGAAAAAGTGGTTAATAAATGTACTCCAAAATTCAAATTGAAAATGGAAAGAAAAATAATGACATTATTGTTAGATTTTTTTCCCTGTGTTTTTTTTCTAGCAAATAGTTGTATTTCTCTAGTTCGTCCTCTGTCTCATGAAGCTGCTTGCTTCAGGCTACACTGAATGAATGAACATGAATGAAGCCCCAGGAAATGCATTTTTACAAGGTTTCTACTGCTCATGGTGGTGAAAAAAAGCTTAAAAATGTGAGTAAAGCAATTCCTGCAGGGTTAGCAACTGTAAAATAAAGAGAAGGGAAGTCACTACATATTACTAAAAGTTGTTGAGGATGTTTTTTCTAATCTAGCTGTCCTGAGGCTTTTGTCCAGGATTTTGTGTCTTGGAATGATGTCTGCTGGAGCAGGTTGGATAGAGTGACACTTGAAAAATCTGGGGAGACCAAAAGAACAGATCAACTGGCATCTGCTTTACTTGACTTGTAGCGTTCCTGACTGCAGCCACTCAGTTAAAGAGGGTCCTTTGCATGAGGCCAATGATTCCCTTCCAGTGCAGAAATGGCTGGAAGGGCACCCATCCACATGGGCTCCTGCTAAGGGATGTGAGATGTGTGCTCCTGACCTGTTGCAAATTTAATTAGTAATGGGGTAATACTGGGGTAACCATTAGCACTGATTAAAGAGAAAGAACCTTGGGGCCATGGTGGTGGTGTTGGACTGACATGCTGACACCACAAGAGGTAACATGCCCTGATGGCAGTGACCTTTTCAATATAAGGTAAGTAATTGACAACCTCATCATCCAACACTGGTCTGCAGTAATGAGGCACAGCTTCTTGGAAACTCTTGAATTCTTGGGGGGTTTTTGGTTTTTTGTTTTTTGGTTTTTTTTTAATTCCCAGTCTTTGTCATGATGGGTAATATAGTTTGCCAAGGACTTGTTCCATTTCCACCTTGGCTTGCATGTATTTCCAGGCTGGGACTTTCCTTTGGCCATAGTGCCAAAAATGCCTTTGTTTGAGTGGGAAATTACCACTGAGCACAGGGGAGTCTGATCCCACAACTGGTACCACTGCTCACCAGAAAAGTTAAAGTAACCCTCGGTATACCAAAGGCTTCTGTGTGAGTAGTGCAGAAAGCCTCTCTCCTTTACACTGAATTTATCAATACCCTTGTAAAAAAACACTGTCAGATGTTTTAACTTCAAGACACAGCCCAAAATCACATCTCTCATACCCAGGTAGGTGATGTAGCATCTGTCAGCTTTGTAAGGCTCATGATCCAGCCCTGACGACAAACACGACCCTATTATCCATTTATGAAATATTGCATCCAAGAGGACGATGAGCAGGACAAGTGGGAGCTATCTCACCTGTGGATCTGGAAGTGACCTCTCTGCTGATCTCAAGGAAGCAGCAGCAATGGTCTAAACATCTGACATACACAACACAAAGCATAGCAGGGGTTCAAGTGGGTAATAAGATGGAAAATATGTTAAATATTTTTAGGCTCTTAGGGTACAGTAGATGCCTGTCTGGGTTTAATACAATTTAAGAGGCAGACACTCCATCCCTTTTATTTTTAACTACTCCCCTTTTTACCAATAAGGAGAGAGATAAATGCAAGAAGATATAAGTAAAAAAAATAACAAGTTTACTAAAATTCCGGAACAAATAACAAGCAAAATAACAGTAAACATTCACTGGGCACAAAGTGGTGAGTTTTTGCAGGCTGCCCAGGAACAAAGAAAACAAGGTGTCAGAGAAGCCCCTGCCCCAGTATGGCACAGCCAGCTTTCTGTGGAGTGACAGAACAGAGGGAGCATGAACAACACAGCAGCTGAACTGCTCCCATGGCAAAAACCTCCGCTTCCCTCAGACAACAAACAACTGGGACCAAACAAAAAGAAAACCTGGAGTCCAAAACCAGGGAAATGCCCCCTCAATCTCTCCAGTGGTGGCTGTTGTCTGCCAACCTCTTCTTTGACAAAAGCTGCCAACAGACTCTGGAAGACAGGAACAGAGGAACTCATGGAATGTGCAGTGCCAACCTCTCTGCCTCTCTCTTGGCCTGCTCAACCCGCCGCTGCTGGCACCGCGGTTCCCGAGCTGCTGGTGTGCTGCAGGGGAAGGAAATGGAAGGAAATGGTCCCACCAAGCACTGAAGAACAGTGGCCTGGCCCCGAGTGGCCCCAGCTCCATCCAGGCTGTGGACAGGGACTGTGGAATCTGCTGGGAACAGTTCAGGATTGCGAAGCTCAGCCTCCTGGGTTGCTGCTCATGGACCTGCCTGGAATAACCTGCTCAGGAGCCCAGGAGGAGAAGAAACAGGCTTGTGCCTTGCTCCATCCCAACTAACTCACAACAATGAAAGATAAAGGCAAGAGAGCTCCTGCCTGACCTTAAAAAGGGTCCTGGCATTTCCCGACTTCCACAATTCCCTTTCCATCCAACAGATCTTAAAGAGTCAGTAACAATTTTTGACATATGACATAGCTCAGAGACATATGAAGTACAGTAACACTTTGAGTTATCCAGTACAATCACAAATTTGATAAAGTATTCATTGCATTCAGCAGTTCAAGTAGAGAGCTAAGTGATCTCCATGGGTTTATTTCACTTCTACCCTTATATCATCTTTTTATTCCAAACCCATTATTTTATGAAACTCTTAAACAGTTATTACACTTAATACATCGTCTTATGTTCAATCTTCCAGGATTGCAAACAAAGCCTAGGTTATGCTGTTTATTGAACTTTAGCTTCAGAGGCTTACCTCTTCTCCCTGTTTTGTTTTTGGTTTTGTTTTGTTTTGGGTTTTGTTTGTTTGTTTGTTTTTGGGTTTTTGTTTGTTTTTTTTCCTTTGCTGATGTTGCTGGTTTTGATTTTCTTTCCCTAGATCTTGTTATTTTTAATTAAAAGAAACAGCTTCAATGTGCTTTTTTTCCTGAAATAATGCAGACTATTTAAAGAATGCTAGAGCAGTTATTTTCATTCACTTCCTTCTGAAATTTCCTTTGAACATGCTTTGAACCACTTCTGAAGTTCCTGTCTAGTGCTTTCCCCTTTGAATATTTTACACTATTTCTTTCATTGTTTCCTTCCTCAAGTGCTATCAGGCAGGCTTTTAAGTTAGAGGTTGCTATAGATAAAATGTCTTGGTATTTCTCAAGGGAGGAGTGTGTGTTACCATGCTTGTTCTGCCCTTGTGCTGAGTTGAGCACTTGCAAGTGCTAAAGGGATCTCCTGTGGTGGGATGTGTCAGAGCTGAGACCAGGCTGAAGACTTTTTCTCTCATTAACATACACACACAATATCAAGATGCTGCTGACATAGACCTTTTATGTCAACAGACTATCCCCATAGTTTTCTTCAAAGAGACATGCTATAAGGCACCCCAGAAAATATACTGATACAGCCTGCATCCCTCAGCCTGACAGATATTCTAAGTGATTTCAGTGGGCACTACTCATGTCCACTCTTCCATTTCTGGGAAATACCACTAACTCAGTAATAACATGTAAGTCCCATGTCAGCATCCCTCAGCACATTGACCGCTGTTTCAAATTATTCCTGGCAGGTAAGTGCTTTACAAACCCTCTACTCCAGTTCGATGTCACTGCCTATGGTTTCATCATCTGTTGCAGGCCAGCTATGGGCAGACCTCGGTGATACTGAAAAGATATTTGGGCCATCTAGAAACTGTTGTATTTGGTCTGATTCACTTCTTGCTTGGATGGCAGAAAATATTTGCAGGCCTCTGCTCTTCTGTACTGGAATCACCTTCTGTCTTTTCCATAGGTATGAATTATTCTGTCCAAGGCGTGTGCAGTTGTCGTCTCTACAAGCAAAACACACAAAGGCAATAGGTTCTAAAGCACTGCAGAATTCATTTACAGAGTGATACCAATCTTTGGATTTTGGCTAAGTAAGAAATGCTTAAGGAAAAAAGCAGAGAGGATACAAAAGTACTCTGCATTTGAGCTGCCACAAAACCAAAAATGGATGAATACTGAAGTTCAGAAGCAGCACCTGAAGTGGATCAAACACAGGCCTGTCACTGGAGACACAGCTCATGCTCTTTCCAAAGCATTTTTGCTTGCATTATTGTGATGTAAAAACAATTAGGTAAGCTTGGTGGTTCCTTGACTTTCCCATGGAATTTTTTGCTTGTCTAAAGCTGAATTTGTGGTGAATCTCAGAAATCCCAGCTGAGTAAGAGTTTATAAGGCTGAAGTAATTGCTGATTGTAATTTGCTGAAAATGCCAAGGACAGAGATTCTTGAAGTTGCTAGCAGCATTCAGTTACTTTATAATTCCACATGAATGAGTTCTGTCTAGAAGTTTCCTAAGATTTCAGAACAAATATCATAACAATTAAGGACTCTGATAATATAATATAATTTTAAAGAAACCTGCACACTAGTGGTGCTTCTTCATTAAAACGTGGAATGGTTTGTCCCCTTGTAGGGACAAAAGGTAAGCTGCTGAAATAAAAAGGAGGCCACCATAGTGATTGAAGAGATCAGTCACTTTCACCGAGTGTCTGACAGGATGGAACCCAGCAACACCCCAACTCTGGAAACCTCCTGATTTGTGCTGTGGATATCTGCATGCATTTCATGATGCTAACCAAAACTTTGTTGCCTCAGACGTAGAGAAGCACCACTCCCAGCTCTGGGAGTGTCTACAGGTTCCTAGTCTAGTCCAACAGTGTCTAGTCTGACCAACAGTGATCCAACCTAGTGTTTGAGAGCTGCTTGAGGCTCATTGTGCTCTCCTCTGTACGGGCAAGACAATGTTGGCTACAGCTCTCTCCTCTCCTTTTGCTGCTGCAGCTCAGATTGCATCCACTCTCAGGTGGATAATCTTCCCCATTATCCCAGATCCTGGGTCTCTCAGCTTTTTGAGATGTGCGGTTTCAGCCCAATCAATTGCACCTTCACTCACTCTAAACATCCTTTGTGACACCCCCTGTAAGTTCCAAGGAGCCCTGAGGGAAAATACTGCAGTGGAATTGCAGTTGCTTCTCTACAAACCAATAAACCCACAATTTCCTTCCTACTGCCTCTCAAAGCCACTCCATCACCTTTGCTAGGTTCCCTGTTCCATCTCCTAGGCAGGGTTCATGTCTCAGGTTTTTGGATGGAAATGATTTCTTCCCACTTCCTTAACACATACACAAAAAACCTGATGTTTGTAACCTGTTTGAAGGTTTATGTGCAATTGCACCTTTGCACTCTTAGTTGTCTGCAGGAGAAGCCAGGTAATATTTTGAAGCTTTCTTATGGCTTTTGTTTGTCTCTATCTTGCAGAAAATGAGGAAGCAAATTCACATTCCTGACTGGGCTTCCTGAGCTTTGAGTAATAATTTGAGGGATTTCTCCCACAGCTGAATCTGGTTAGTTTGAAATGTCTTCTTTCACTCTTAACACCTTCTTCAACATCTCCTGAAAGTGCTTGCCTGTATAATCATTTAGCTGCACTGACAGTGCAGTTACATTGTTTTTCTTTTATGGAGGGGAAAAAAAGTCATTGCTGTTTGCCGAAAAGAATTTAAATGCACTCACTCTTCACAGAAAGAGGGCCACTAGACCTTGTAGGTGTCCAGGAGAAGAAAATGATGCAGTAGTTTTAATGACAAATAGAAGGTAAACATCACTGTCAAAGCCATCCTTATCTCCAAAGGGATGTCTCTGGCTACAAAAATTGAACTTTCGTGACCTCCCTCTTCTGTCATTTTTGTAAGTAAACAGCTGGTTCCAATTACCCTGCAGGAATGCCGACCTGGGGATGGTGCAGCAGTGAGTGTGCCATGCAAAACCTGCAGCCTTAATGAAGAAGGGAAAGGAGTGTCCTGCAAAGATCATTGAATAATGATGACTAATGACCCATTTCCTACGTACACGATCTATCCAGAGACATTATCTGAACGGCTCCTGTTGTTTCAGCTTCTCTTCTAAAACAAATATGTTTCAGAGCACAGAAAGCACTGGACTGACTCAGGGAGAATGTGTGCTACACTACTATAGATTTCCCAAAACTGTAATAAAATAATAAAAGGAAACACAGTCTTCCCCACTTCAGAGATGATTGGCTAGAGGCAAAAATGCATCCTTTTTCTTTCTGTGTCCCTTTCCAGGCATTCTATAATAAGGGTATAGGAGTTCTATAATCTTATTGGCACTACCCTGTGCCACAGACACAAAATGTCTTTAGTTATGGAAAGGGAACATTAATTTCCATACATTTAGCTTCTAATCTGCTGTTTTGGTTTCAGACCTACAGAGAAAGCTTGTGTGCCTGTCACCTGATCTGTTTTTTGGTCAGTAGTGGATGTGTTTGTCTAATAAGAGGTGCCATCCCTTCCAGCAAACCTTGCACTGTCAACCATCAGTGAAGTCACACTGAGGTAACACATACTGAGCAGCAGTGGCTCCAAGCACACACACAATTACGTGAAAGACAGCTGGCTGGTGGGACATGCCACACATGTTTAATATATGTGGGAATGTACTGAACAATCAGAAGGAAGAGTGTTAGTTTTCTTTTGTCTTACATGTGAAAATGAAGATCTTTCAGATGTAAGTTACGTTATGAATGGCTGGTTTGAATTTGTAATTGGAGAGGGAGGCTCAGAAGAGGAAAAGTGTTTTTTCAAAACTGGATGAGTTAAAAAATTCCCATGGAGATCATTTCAAAAATGGAAAAAATGTAATGGGTATTTTACATATACATGTTAATTTTTCCTGTATTTCTCATTTCCAGAAGTGTATATATACAAATTTTAATTGCCTGCAGGCATAGAAACTGACAGTGACACAGGAGAAAAAAAATAGCAGGAGAATTTGTAAGACAAGATAATTAGGAAAAAATAAAGGTTTCTGTTTTTGCAGATGGTAAACAAGTTAAAGATTGTAAATCAGCTAAAGAGCAACAGAGAAATCTTTTACAAAACACTGATATTTTACCTCTGGAAGATCCAGATGCCTTGGGAGGCTCCTGACAGCCTTCCCAGAGCATGGATCAGTATGGCTCGGGTGTTTGATCTCTGCAAACACACCCATATCCAGCCCTCCTTTATGAGGATATCACAGGTCACACCAAACTTAGTAATGGACAGGCATATTTTATACATCATTATCATCACCATCATCACCATCATCATCATCATCATCATCATCATCATCATTCTGCAGTTTCAGAAAACCTGGCTTGGAAAGTCATGCTGAATCTTTCCAAAGACAGTTTTTCTGTTTTTGTAACCATCCTACCAAAAAAATTGTAATCTAAATACAGTCCAGACTCTCATAAATGTACATTGTCTCTAGCAGAGGTACACAGTTCAGAAAGGTGGTTTCAGAGGGTTTCTCAGTGATTAGCATGAGCTACCCTGTAAAACAACTTAAGAGGAACAGACTATCTCATTGGACTGCCAGATTTCTATTTTGAGCCATGGTATTTTATCAGACGCCCAAGAATTTATGCAATGTCAAACAAATGCAATCAGATCCAACCAAGTGATGACCAACCTTTTTCTGGAACAGTTTTGGGAGTCCCTAAAGCTCATGACCATTCCAGAATAATCCTCTGGGGACCAGAGGACAAACTTTAGACAAAAACATTTCCTCTAATCTTATCCTAAAAGGGCTGAATTTTGTCTCGAGTGACTGTCTGATCAGTGTTTCAACACAAAAAGTGGTACAAGAGGTAGTTTCCAGCCTTTGTTGCCTGCATGATATACAAATTCACAGCAGTAATGAAGAATTATTTTCTTTCAGACCCTGTACACTGTAAATCTCAAAATACTAAGACATCGCTGTCTGGTCCTGTTCCTGCTCCTATTAGCAGAACTTTTACTACTGTTTGTGGTGAAAGCAAAATCTTCCTGGAAGTGTGCATATTTCAGACACAGCCGGACATACAGGATTTACTCCAAAGTACATCTTACGTTTTCTACATATAAAGCATTTCTTCTTCTTGGGAGCAGGTTTGACTATCTTCCCATGGACAAGCAGAGCATGTTTGCTATTATTTCATGATGAAATAGTGTTAAACATTTGTGTGTTCATATGTGTGACTACATGCATGTAGTCAGGGTTTTGTTCTGAGCAACAGCAAAGAAAAGACATATATGACAGTAAGACATTTAGACACAGGTCTTCTGCCTTGTTAAGGTATTTTAGCTATATTCATGAGACTGTTTTAGTCTCATATAAAGTTTCTTTCACCAAAAATCTGTTGCTGTATTTTAGCTACATATCCAGACTTTCAGTACCACAACACAGGAAACGACAAAGGTAATCTACACAATCACTCTCAAGAAAGGTTATTTCCCATATGGAACTCTGAATACTTGCACACTGGGGCTAGCAGTTGTGCTTAATATCTGTGAGATATTCCACAATGGCATTTAAGATCACATGTACTTTCATGCTTAGAAGATAACTCTGTTATCAGATTTCTAAGAAATATATAAAGATTTTTTCCAGGCTCCTCTGCCGTCAGAAAACAAGTTATTGTCTATTATTTGATGGTATGGGAAAGATGACCTTTGTCATAGATACTGGAAATAATGAAAACATTCTCTTGAAAAGCTGTGGAATGGTCCATCCAACCAGAGAGTCTTTAAACATTTTCACTAGTGTATGCCAAGGCTATCCAAAGCTTAGTATTGCAAAACAGGAATTAAGTAGTAACAGCAAGGAGTGTGTGATGCTCCCATGGTTGCACATGTCTTTGGCAGAGGCAGAGGAGCCTGACAAATCAGCACTACAGCAGAGGTGTTGTAGGTATGTTGTGGTGCTGCCTAGCTGCTTGCTCATCCCTAAAACTGTAGAATTAATAGAAGGGTTTGGGTTAGAAGGGACATTAAAGATCATCTAGTTCCAACTTGCCTCAACATGGACTGGGACACCTTACAGTGGATCAGAAAAAAGCACCATCCAACCTGTTCTTGAACACTTCAGGGGATCTACAAATTCTCTGAACAGCCTGTGCCAGAGCCTCAAGTCCCTCACAGTACAGAGCTTATTCTTGATATCTAATCTAAACCCACCTTTCAGCTTAAAGCCATTACCCCTTATCCTATGACTACATGTCCTTGTCAAAAGTCCCTCTCTAGCTCTCTTGTAGGCTCCACTTATATACTGGAAGGTGCTCTATGATCTGAAGCTTTCTCATCTCCAGGCTGAACAGCTCCCATGCTCCCATCTGTCTTCATAGGAGAGGTGCTCCTGCCATCATCTTTACAGCCCTCCTCTGGACTCACCCCAGCAGTTCCATGTCCTTCCTGTGCTGGGCCCCCAGAGCTGGATGCAGGGTTCCAGGTGGAGTCTCAGCAGGGCAGAGCAGAGGGGCAGAATCACCTCCCCTGCTGCCCATGCTGAGTTGGATGCAGCCCAGGACACGTTTGGCTCTCATATTGTTGAATCATGTTGAATTTTTCATTAGGTGATCCCAACTCCTTCTCTTCAGGGCTGCTCTCAGTCCAGGGAGAGCTAGAAGTAGGGGTAGACTCAGCTCTGTCTGGCTTTTCCACTTATACTTCTGCCTAGCAAAGTAAAGCTATGAAATAATAGTCTGTGAGAAAATGAAATATCTTGTATTATGCCTCCAGCCTCACCCATCACATAATACAGGAATATTAGAGATACTGCTAAGAACACTGACTGAAGTTGATCCCAGTGTAGCTTTACAACAAGCAACAGAGGCAGAACTGCAGTAGCTGAAACTAACTTATTATGTCCAAAATGCAGAGTTAATAATGTGTCCTGCTACATAAATCTCTCAGTTGGAGCTCATGCCCTTAGTTTATAAGAGAACAAATGTATCTCACACGTAGAGGAGGGCCAAAACCATTGAAATGGCACTCACAGCAGACTACTATTACTCTGCTGCTCAGGCCAAGACGCCTGCTCAGGAGCAGCTTCACCTCACTGGGAGGAGCACTGACCCATGCTCCTCTGGGAGGAGCAAAACTAAATTGATAGTTCTGTTTTGTCCCTTTACTGGATAATGCCCACGTAGGGTTTCATGTGCATGCTTGGGAACCAAGCAAGACCTGAATTTTTCCTACAACTGAACCTGTCATCAAAATTATCAAAACATCTCAAATTTCAGATGAATTCTGCCTGTGGTTGTGATCTGGCCCGGGTTCATACGAAGCAGCCAGCTCTGGCTCTCCAGGACATGCTCACGATGGAGACCTTGTCAGCAGGCTCCCACACTGGTCCCAGCAGCTAGAGGATAAATCACTTGTGACCTCCCTGGTTTCTGTCTGGTATTCCTGTTTCATTTGTGCTGCAGCAGAGACAACAGATGGGCAGAAAAGGGGAAAGGCTGTAGAGCAAAGCAGGCTGACTTCTACTGACCGCTCTTACCTTACCTTGGGTGAGAAAAACAGCACTGGTCCTGTTGCCCAGACCCAATGCTCCCACCATATTACTAGTCTCACAGTCTCTTGGTGCAGGATGACAGCAACTCTAAGGGGACAGCAAAAGTTTTGTTTTTTCAAGCTTTTTTATTGGGTTTTTCACATATTTGTTGCCCCACAAATTCTAGTGACATCTAAATCTGTACACAGGGATGGCAATGCTGTTTCCCTTTTGAGGGTGTTCCTCCAGCCCAAAGTAAAATCTTCCAGGTGCAGCTCAGACAAACCTGTGACTTGTCTCATTCTCCTCTTTTGCCCTATATGAGGCACTTTCTACTTTGCCAGCAATGTTCACAGCTAGATTGCCTGGATTTTCCTGCTTATCAGGGTAAATCTCCTGTTATAATGGGCAAAAATATTTTGCTTTTTAACAAAAATATTCCAACAACATCATTTTTGCAAGCTTTCATTCCCTCGCTTCCCTTTAAGGTTCTCCTGCCTCAGGGAATTCATCATTCCAGAGCCCTTCTTACCCCACTGAACCTGACATGATTTTTCCAAAAGCCAGACAGATCCCTGAGCTCAGGAAGGATGTGCAGTTCATGGAAAGGAAGAGGTGCTGTATGTCAAGAGCCCAAAGTCCTGGATGAATGTCAGTGGTGGCCAGTTTAACATGTGATTTGGGTAAATGGTTATCTACTCTCTGCTCCCAGGGCTCACTTTACATTCAGCCCAGAAGATGTTTTTGCTGCACAAAACCAATATTCTGTAAAGGATAGAATTGTCTTTCCAAATGCATCTTAGCTAGAAAAGAATTAAACATAGTAAGAAACATCAGCTTGTGCTGGAAATTAAGTGTCATGGTGAAAAACTGTACTTCAGTATATCAAGAAAGTGTCACAGGATACCAACTTCATCTTTACTTCTTAGCACCACAGGTTTTTAGAATGGGGGATGGGTTGGGATTTTTTTCATTACCTCCCTTTCCCTCCATTTTTATTGTTGTTGTTATTGTTGTTATTTTTGTTGTTAATTTTGTCATGGATGGAGCTTTAAAAAACCCATTGTGATGGCTGGAAAATCCTGGTTTTGGCAAACCCATTGGCTTGACAGGGCAACGTGACACGTGACCAATTTTACAGACAGCTTTGTGTCTCTTGTTTAATGGCTTGCAAATGAGTGCACATGAAGAAAAACAGAAGCCAGTGGAGTATGAGTAATCCAGCAGGGAATGCGCTTTGTTACGGGGATGCAGAGAATGCCTGCTCACAGCATGCATCACTCACGCTGGCAGCCAGCAGTGAGGGACTCCCCCGCCGAGGGAGGATGAAAGCTCCTTGTCACATGGGGCCCAGTGGAGGACTCACTGGTTTTGTTGGACAGATATGAGAGCAAGGAACACAAGGAACACAACTTTCCCCTCATCTCCTGCATCTTGACATGCATCTTACAGGCTTGGCTTTTTGAGTTGTTTTCTTCCCCCTGGAGGATTTCAATTGCTTTTCCCCCACCTTGAGGAGTTAGAAGGCTTTTTCAAAGTTTACAGAAAAAGTAATGGCATTTCACCCATCCTGTTTCTTACGTATCCACCCTGAAGCTCAGGGGTTGTCTCACTGCTATGGATGCTAACCTTCATGTTAGAGTTAGGGTTCAGTCCATGAGAAATTTGAGTTCTAGTTAATGCAGGATAAAACAGATGAATTTGAAATCTTGCACATACATGGACTTTGGTATGTGTTTAATATTTCCAAGCCCCCAGGTTTCATGTCTGAATGTAGGCTGGGAAATCCATCCTGCTAGAAATCCTCCAATATTTATACCTGTACAGTACACCACCTGCCTTTTAAAGAAAACATTGTTTGCACAGCAGGTGCAAACACACAAATATTTAACGCTATTTCATCATGAAATAATAGCAATGTATTAATTTTTAAACTTAGATTTTCTAGATATTGTTAGACTGTGGAAAAAATAACAAAATCTGTAGACTGGTGTTCTGTCTTTCTGAAGTCATTACAATGCAAAAGATATATTAATATATCCTGGGGGCTTTTTCCAACAAGAGAGCATGCAGTAGTTTAAATTTCCTGTCTTCCTTTGCTTTGAGACCCAGATAAGGGCTAATATTTCCATAAGGCATGAAGATGTTAAAGAAGGAAATCTATGCTTGATCACAACATGGATCTCAGTTATAAACTTGTCATTCATTGGCAAAGCATGGTTGTCCAACCAGCATTCACTTTCAAGTACATTTCTGATAAGGAAAAAATGGGATACACAGTGGGATATTTTCCACCAACATTTGTTTTAAATCCTTTTTTCATATGGCATGTATGGCATATGACATCTTTTGTTTATGTTAATTTAACTCTGATTTTTGGAATGTTGGATTGCTTGTTCAAAGGCTCTGGTAATGAAAGGATGGTAAATGGTCTGCAATGAGAATTTGAGGATTGATGTCCAAAAGGATCTTTGTCATATTTTGGGCTTGAGATTCTCAGCTGTCTTGAGACTAAAACTGTATCTAGGTGTATTGTGAGAGTTATGTTTTGGTCTAAGGCTGTGATAAACAGAAGTCCCATTTGTCATCAGCATCACACCTAAAGGCCATTTAATTAACATAAAAGCTCCTTCAGCACTTGTCTTCCAGTGTTTTTGCATATTGAATTAATGATGGGCTAATTAATTTACAGCTAGGATTGGGAATCAAAGAAAAGTGTTAAACTGGAGTCAGAAGCAGAGAACATGTAATTTGGCAGAACTGAGGAACAATGCAAGAGCTTGTCCTCTTACTACTCTATATCCATAAATATTTGAGGAATATTAAAATATTAAATATATTCCCCTTCCAATCTGCCTTGGGTGTGCTCATCAGCAGAGCCCAGGATCCTCCCTGCCTGGGCCACTAATGCCAAGAAAGAATTGGGAAGAGCCATGGGACTAATGGGAGGGTGGTGGGTGCCCAGGGTTAGGCTTCAGAGTAGGAGAATGCAACAAGAAGGAAATGTTGGCTGAGGTTCAAACACTGTCCATGAGCTGCTTGACCTTGACTCTTTGTGTTTTCTGATTTTGTTTTTTTTTGTAGTTTTTCACTGTCTTGTGTTTCCTAACAGGGTATCACCAATAATCTAGGACAAAGCCTCACCCACACCACAAACCCAAGAGATAAAAATATGCAGCAAGCCGCAGAACTTAGTTGTAACTTAGGCTACTGTACTATTCTTAGACTTTTCTTTCCCTTCCATGTTTTTTCTCCCACCCTGAACTTCAACCTTAATCACAGCTCTTGTTTTAGCAACAGTTTTACATTTGGTCTGGTGATCTCTGTGAAACCCAAACCTCAGCATCATCCTGTGTTGAGGGCTTTTAGGGAGTGAAATTCTAGTTCAGTGACATTAAAGCAGAACTCAACACTTCCTCAATGGCTTCTTCCTTTAAATACCACAACATTGCTAATTCTAACACTATGAATACTCTAAATGTGAACCTTATGTCATAGATATGTATGAACCTCAGAGCAAAATATCTTGGGTATAATGGTGATACTAACTTCCCACATATCTAGTGACCTGTTTTAAATTTCTTCCAATTATCTACCTAAGCCAAACCTTGACACCTGACACTTGTCCAAGTCATACACATGAAATCCAGAATTAAAAATAATTTTGGGGCCAAGTGACTACCAGTAGCTCTAAATAAGGTTATCTGGCAATTTTAAATGTCCTCTTTTATTTAACTTTTTAATGTCTCTTTCTTGATACCAATCCCATTATAAACATGAAAGAAAAAAAAAGTAATTCGTGATTGTTCTAAACACACCTCTCTCCCCAGTTGATCCATTTTATGCAGTCTAAATTCTAATTACAATCCCCCAGACATAGATTACAGACCACTAAAAATGGAAGACCTAAAAGCATCCCTGTAACTGATGACTATTTCTTTGTAGGTCGCTTTGGAAACTTGTCCTGAATGTGTTCATCAGAGGTGACCACTTGTTTCTAGCTGCCTAAATCACATTAAGATGCTTTGTCATTGTACTATAACACCACCAATTTTTTTGACCCAGAAAATATGGACTCGGGCTGATGGCAGCTCTCAGCACAGCATAGTTAATCCATCCTGAATTCCCCAATTTAACTATACCTCTAGTTTTTCCTCTTCTCTCTGACTCCTAAAAGTAGCTCCAGAAACTTATTACAATATGAAGTTCAAAATGTTAATGTATTCCAGTCTGCTTCCAGGTCCTTCCTTCCCCTGTATCCCAGCCATATTTTCCATCCAGATCCCTCGCCAGTTACAACTAGTTTTATTCTTAATATTGTATCTCTGAAGCCTCTGAAACTATGATCTTACCATTCCCAGTTTGCACAAAGGAAAGAAAAAATGAGGATGCCTGTGAAGATTACCTGCTGGTTCTTTGCCTCCTTGAAACCCTAATATTGATCCTGTCTGATAACACTGATACCCTGATAACACTGACATCACCCTAAATGTAATACATGTCTGTTTCTCCAAGAAATATGACTGCAAGGTTGGTCTCATACGATTGTAACATCTTAGAGGCCTGTATTTGAAAGAGCTTAGCAGTGTATTTTTGGTCAATTAGTGTAGGAATCAATTGCTTTCCCATTCTTGCACCTTCATTTCTCTCTCTCAGTACCTCTCTTTTCATTCAGCTGGAGCTCTGTGCAAGATAATATTGCTTATGTTAGCATGTAAAACACTTAGGTAAACCATGATACTCTTGGTGGGTGCTTCCTTAGTGCAGGAACTTGTACAACAGGAAAGAGCATAGAGAATGCTGAGGCATCCTTTCATCCACGTGGAACAAAAGGAAAACTCTAATGTGCAGTAAGCTGCACGTCAGGAAGGCCTTCTGGCAGGAAATGCAGAATCATAAATTACCCTTAGGTGGATATCACCAGAGAGGGAAATCTGGAGAGGTCCAGCACTGATTTCCGTCTTGTTGGTCATAGTCAAGGGCTCCCTGGGAACCTGTGACTCCAAGAACGAAGAGTTTGGGATATGGCCTTACCATGATTAAACAGGCCACAACTCAAAAGTACACAAGAAGTGTTACTTCTATAATGCATGTGGTAACTTAAAATGACAAAAATTGAGGTGCTAAATATATTTTTAAACTTTTCATAAGATTAAAAAGGGCCTTCTCTTCTCAAACTTTCAACAAAACACTTAAAGAAGGATATAGCATTGAACTTTATTAATAGACTTTTACAGCCTTTGGCGAGAAAAAATGTGGAATAGCTTAAAATGTAAGGAGATCAGAAGGATTGACTTTGGAACAATTGTTCCAGTAAGACACTCCTTTTTTTCTAAAGCGCAAAATATTTTCATTGATCCCATCCAGATATCTGCAGTACCCACCTAAAGTTTTGTGAATTTCACACAGGGGCCTTCATGGAGAAAAAGTGAATAAATGCTTGTGATGGATGCTAAAAAAAAAGGTGATCTTCCAGAGTTTCACATCAGGCACCAGAGGGATGATGTAGACCAGTCGCAGGAAATCTCTTTCGAATGTTCTTTCCCCAAGGACAGAAGAAAAATTGCTTCCTTTTCCTATGGCCTTGTCATCCAGAGGTCAGGGAGAAATTCTAATGAAAGGAAAGCACCCCTGGTTTGCTTGCACTTAGCTTGGTCATGTTTGGATTTGGGCTATGCAGTATGTCTTCTCTAAGGTCAATGCTAGAAAGTTCTCAGTATTGTCTGGACTATAACACAAGTTTTTGCTTAGACAGATGGCTCATTGTGAAGAGTAATTTACCCAATATTTATACAGTTTCACTTACTTCATCAGTGAGCTACAGTTCACTGACTGTTCTTAGCCACAGCAAAAAGGGTATAAGACATTGCTTTATGGCTGTTAAAAAATGTAACATTTTAATGCCAACATTGCTCAAAGAAGAGTTTCAATCGTGACTGATTTTTTAAATTATTATTATTGTTTGGAGGTTCTCTTCTAAACCAAGTTCAGGTGACTGTTTGAATTTTACATTTTGAAAAGCTAAGCTGAAACTGAAAGAATAACTTACCAAATCTAAAATGTTTTGAGAAGAGATACATAGGAAATTTCATTCTGTATCAGAATGATTTCCTGCTGTGAACCTCTACGTAGGCTTATTTGGTAAAGTGAAAAAAAAAATCTCCCCTGGTTCATTCTTTAATGTGGGGATGAGGAGATCTTGTCCTTCTGCTTGTGATGAAAATAGTGGCCATCAGTGTAAGTCCTCTCATACTGCCAATAGCATGTGGGAAAACCTACCTCCATTCTGGGGAAGACTGTAATAAGGAATATTGCTGTTCCACATGTTTCTGTGAAATAGAGATTCAGGCTTCTGGAGATTCAGTCTTCCTGCAGAAAGCACCCCATGGCACATGTTCAGCAGACATCTTCCCTCTAGGCGGGCAGTGGCTCTGCTGCAAGCACAGACTTCTGCATTTACTCTCATATCCATCAGGCCAGTCTTGGTGTCCATCTCTGAAGGGTTTCAATGGCAGAAAGAGACAGAAGCACCTCTGTGTTTTTGGGCTTCATTCTTTAACTCAGTTTATCAAAGTCTAAACTCTTCCTTTGGGAATTCTTTACCTTCCCCTGCTGGGCACATCAGCAGAGTGACATCACTGTGCCTACTCAGCCATTTCAGGCAGATGGAGACAGAAGGCAAGGTTGCTCTGAGGCACACCGCTCCTTTTGGGCACCTCGGTGCATCAGCTTCCAGGTAACAACTCTGCTGTTTCTAGTTCAGCTTTTCAGATATCCCAGATCCATTTGTAAAAGGAAAATCTGGATGAAGATTGGGTTTTAAATAATTCTGTTGTTTGGGTCAATTGTAATACAAAATATTTACTGAAGCCTTGTTTATCTTCTTCTGTGCTGTGTTTTCACACATGTACTCCATGAAGCTCAGGATGCCCAGTTACACACAAGGTTTATGTCAAAAGCTGTTGGATTTTCCTTCCTCCTCCTTATAACATTTTATTTGTTTTATGCCATTTGGTGCAGCCAATAGTTGTACCAGTGCTACAAAAAGATACTGTTCTTTCAGCTTTGAAAGGAAATGTTGTCATTGACAGCTTAGAGATATACACATAGAGATAGCACATTTCCTAAAACAAACATCCAGCAAACTTATATATTGCTGTCATTTCAGTCAAGTACTTTATGAGTCAGACATCTGGTCCTCACTGGGTGCCTCTGCATAAGCTCTTTGTTCAGGGGTATGAAGCAGTCCTAAGGCTGTTTGCAAAGACTGCAGAGCAAAGCCTTGTCTTCTTCATCTGGGATGAGAAAAACATGCAGGAGCTGAGGTTCTGTTCCTTAATTTTGTACAATACAATCCACAGGAGATTTCTCTGAGACAATCCATACATACCTTTCTTGTTTAGATTACTATCCTCTCCAAGTAATACCATGCAAAAAAAGAACAGGAAAAACCTACAGTAAGGGTTTTATTCAGGAATGGAAACTTTTTTTCTAATGATCCCCTGAGTGGATTTCATGTGAGTGACCTTTCAGTATTTTCAAGACAGAAACTAACAATGATAAGGACAACAGACGTACCCCTCCAAATTCACTGAAAGAACTGTTTTGATTCAAAACACTTAGGCTGCATTTATAAACCACTTACTGGGGCCTGATTTCCGTTGCTTTGATGTCAATCTGCTTAGTTTGAAACTCAATGTAAATCAAGTCCTCTTTCAACCCCAGGAGACATGGGGAAGGTGCCAACAGTTCGGAGTTCTTTGTGGGCTTGTTGGGAAGAGCAGATTCTAGAGCAGGATGTGTAGAGAACTGGCCTTAGCAACTTACCCTCAGGCAAGCCCTAGCTGTAGCCTTGTAATTTTAAATGGCCTTTAACAAACAGAGCACTGTGAGGGCTGAACTGAGTACCAGGATGCTCTTGTCCAGGCTGCAGGTGTTCCACTGAAGAATTGTGCCTAGAGAAGGAACATGTTTGCCTTGAACAATTGCAATAAGCAGCTGTTCTGCATGCTGACTGTGAAGTCTCCCATGGGATGTGAAACATGGAAGGAAAAGGGGCCAGCTGACTGACACAAGTTTCAGGGAAGCCAATGCATGGGACAGAACTCCAAATTTTGGATAGATGTAGGTGAACATTAAACACATTGAAAGATTAAGGGTTAAACACCTTAGCTGCTTGTTGGTGTGGACTAACTTCTTGGTGAATATTTCATGTCATCCTGGAATGATTACACAGAGGGGAAATTCATCCAGAATGAAGAGAAACCTGAACATTCCCAGTACCAAGGATGGCACCTAAATTTAGAAAACTCATGGTGTTTTAGGGACCTTGGTTTCATAACAGAAAACGAAATCCCCTAATCTCAGGAAACAAACAAGACAGTGGGATCAGCAGTCCTTGAGAATTCTGTCTCAGACCAACATGACAACCAGAAAGCCTTGCAGGGCAGCCATACCTACCCAGATCATCTGACATGCAGGCAGTTTGGGGGAAGACTGTTTGTTCCTCCTACACTGTATTCCATGTGTGGGAAACACAGCGGCGCTCTTTTCCCAAGTGCACATGTTTAAGCTGGGGTATGTGCTTGTTATCATGACAGTATCATCCTGTCATTAGAACCTCTTCAGCAAACAGCTCTTCTGGTGGCTTGTAGATAAGAATGGAGATGAAAACCAAAGGAGTAATTTGCTGCTTCTGCTTGCTTGAATGCATTCTTGTTGATTATGCCTTCAGTAGCGCATAAACTATTTGTGTCTCCAGGTCCACAGAGGCAGAAGCAAAGCTAACCATGTCAAATTTTTTGCTATTAGGCTCTTACTGATTGCATGAAAGTACTTAAAATTTTACATTTTAATGACCATACTCAGACCCCAACCCCCCAGATGGTAATGTTTTCCAGGTTTGTCCCTACTGTGAGAGCCCAGGATCATCCATCACATTGCAGCAATTTCCACTCCATCCACAAACCTGATCAAAAGCCCAGGGAACTGACCACAGCCGTGACCCCGTTCTCTTAAATATGAATTATGGTCTTTGTTGCCATGCCACAGATTTTCAGCACGTACCCAATGGCAGATAATTGCCTTTCAGCATGTTGGGAATTTTTTACAAGTAAACACAACAGTCAGAAATGGATTCCTCAGTAAACCACACCACTTTTCCCTTCACCTATCCTATTCATAAGCTTGTGTGTTTGGGTGTACAAAGGACACCGTTCCAGGCCATTAGGTAACTCATGATTACATTTAGTCCAGACATTAAGGAAATGAAAGCTTTTGCAGGCATATATAAGTTGTTCTAATATTTGCAAATATTCTTGTGTCAATAACAGATACTGTAACTATATCAGTTATTTATTAACTACAGACTTATTACTTAGTCTGTGTGAAAAACTACACCCTATAAACCACTGACAAATTGGTAACAGTTAACTTTGGACCAATATATGAACTATATTAAAAAATATCTATTATATATCCATTTCTGTCTAATCAGGTATGCTCGACATACAATCCCTTCAATGAGTTTTGTATTTAAATTCTATAAAAAGCATTACAAGCTACAGCATTTATGATTATCCAGTTTGCACCAGAAAAATTAAAAACTATTACAGAATAGCTCCAACCACAACAAACTAAACCCCTGCATCTATTATAAATTTAAAATCCCATGCCTGTGTGTATAGATACACCAAAAAACCTCTCCAGCAGTCCTGCACAAACGGTACCCCCAGTAATAAGCCAATTCAAAGCTTGTAGCTGATCCAGGTGCAATCTCCTTAAGCCAGATGTGGGCTCCAATCAAATGCATTTAGCACTTTGACAGTGCTTGATATTTCACACTTGTGATGGTGAGTGTGGGTGACCTTATTTTAAGGCTCAGAGTGCTCATTTCCATGTAGACAGCACCAGCAACATCTGTGGGTGAAATATTGTGAGAATAAAGTGACTTAGGTAAAGAAGTTTGACCTTTTCAGGAAATGGCACCGAGAGAGGTAATACTGGAGGACCAAAAGAGAGTGAGGTCATTGGTGCCAAAAGCATAGCATTTTATCCTGACTGATGTGACCTTGCTGTTTTGCAGTCTTTTCCCGTTGGTTCACATTTGTGGTATCTTATTTCTTACTTCCATCTTTGTCTCTTAAACATGATTTTTACTGTGTACTTCACTCAGCATTGCACACTCGAGGGTGTAGGATCTAGCACACTCAAGGGCACTGGCTTTATACATATAATCTCTGAAGCAGCAACTTGCTGCTTCAAAATGCTGCCAAGCCCCACAAAATCTGTGCCAGGCTCTCACTGCAATGCACGCTGCAGTGGTTTCTTTCCTGATTGCAAAAGGAAGTGAAGGATAATCACACTGTTAGCATCACTGGTCTCTATGTCCTGTCTCACCATAAATAATAGGATTGATGAGGATGTCTATCAATTACTGCTTGATCAAAGGAAAAAAAACCTCCCATTAATAGAAGGATAGAAGGAAAATGTAACCCCCCATAAGAAAAAAAATCATGACAGATGAATGCAAATCCTGCAACAAACAAATATTTTGTACCTCCAGGTATTTTTCAATAGTCCTCTGACTATTCTTAAGTTGAAAAGTGGCTTTTTCCCTTTTCCCTGGTTTCCAAATAGTGCTGTTGTTATATTGTGGTGACAGCTTACGAACAAACTTCTGAAACGGCAATTCATTAATGCTTCCAGCACAGCTCACTAATGACTGAGGAGTTCTGAAGTAAAAATATTTTTTTTTTTCCTTTTTCTGGCTACACTGTTTGCCAAACCTATATTCCCAAATAGGTATTTAAGTGGACTTCAACCAGACAGAGTCCCAAGAAACACACACTCCACTTCCTGACATGCTCTGAATTGCTTTTAGTTCTGCATCTCTGTACAAATACACCTAGTGGCTAAATTAGAGGGTATGAGCTACAGAAAATTACATGGCCTGTTTAGACTCACAGGCCAGCTCCCCATAGTTAAGGGAAAGTTTGCTTTGTAACAGCTCCAAGTTTTCTCTCCTTGGTCCGAATTTCCTTTATCGAGTGTCCATTTCACCTTTCTATTTTTGCTTCCCTCTTCCTTTTCAGCACCTCAGCACCACCTCTTACATTGCTGGAGGAAGCATAGAACGTCGTCGATTTGAAAAAAAAGTAAAATAAAAAAAGGCAGCCAGCTGTTTTCCTGTTCTGCTCTCTCCTTCTTTCTCCAGCCCTCTCCACCAGCCTCTTGACAACATGCAATTTTGTTCTTTTCTCTGGAGGTCAGTTTCCTGCTGTTGTAGCCCAGCCCAGCACAGGTGTGCAATTGCAGAGGGTAAATGCATCTGCAGCAGGTTTGCATTTGCAGGGGGTTCTAATCTGGGCTGCTGGACTGGGCTGGTACATGTCACCACCAGACCCCTCAGCACATGTGGTGGGACAGGCAGTGAGGAGGAGCATGCAGGCTCTCTGTTCCAGTCTAGACTCGTGTTGCAATCGTGTCTGCATGCACAGCCCAGGGCGAGTCACTTGGTGCCTCCCTCATAGCAGTGTTTCCTCTGCTCCTTCACCTACACTCAGCTAGGGTTGACTGGGGAGCCATCAATCCACTTTGTGTTTGCAGTAAACATGAAGCTGCTGGCTTTTCTGAAACCCCAGTAAAAAGCTGCATAGCAGAAGTACAGAAAATGGCTCCAGGAGTCCAAATTTTAAAACTCTATACTGGATATTATATGGAATTCTTATTACAGGATGCAGTAAAAATACCTGTTTTAAATGGCTGTTAGCCAGATTGACTTTAGCAGAAATGCAGATTCCATTAAAAAGAAAACCCCAAACCAATAACCAGTAATGTACAGTCTTCATAGCCCATTCTTTTAAAATATTTTCCCCAATGACCTAATGTAGAATAAAGATAAACAAATAAATATCTTTATGCATATTGTAACAATGGGAACTTCTCTAGAAACAGCAGGCAAAAGCCTCAGTCTTACTGGGCTTTGAGATTGAGGTAAATTTTAAGGTACTTTGCTTTTGCAGGTTTGCTATGCCAGTCTAACTAAATGCAGTTAGACTTGTTTAAAGACAATTTTCAGTATAGTCTTTTCCTATCACTATGGGTACCTGAGGTCCAAACCTGTTGCATGGTTATTTGGAGCAGCCCTAAGACATCTCCAAGTCCCATTGTTTGTACAAATAAATTTAAAATTCAGAGACAACAAGAAAAATAGTGAAATTTTGGCAAAATTAATTTTCGTTGCATTCTCTTCTAGTCAGCAGAAGAACCTTTTGTCTCCGTCTTCTGTAAAGTTGCGAAACAAGGAGACTTGAGTGAAGACATCAAGCCCGAATTGTGGCAGTCCAGTAATTGTGTGAAAGAATAAAACAAAATATAAACGAAAAAGAATAACTGACAGTCAAACATAACTGTTCGTAAACACGTTATGAACTTGAAAACCAGATGATGGAAATCTAGAAAAAAACTGAGAAATAAAATCAGCAGATGTGGTTAATGACTATTAATGGTGGGAATTAACTTTGTCCCAACTGAAAGTAATGACCCTTTCCCAAATCTGTCTACCAGGACTGAAATGAGCAGTGGCACCCCCAGAGTCTACACTTTACAAAATATGAAAGGCACCGTCCTTATAACAAAGAATCAAGGTGTGAAATTAGCAAAAGGCTCCGAGGAATGTTCCTAACACAATAGATGTGCACTCATGCTTGTTAATAATGGGGTTTCCACAAGATGACTGCCAAATGGTAGCACTTCACAGCTTGCTGCCAGCTCCACACCCACAAATCGGCCTGCTACACATCTAAATGCTACCATCCACTGAGCTTCAAAATCACAGGAATCAGCGGGATGGTGTGTGAGTGGTACCAGCTGCACCCACTAAAAGGGCTGCAGAAGAAAAAAAAGTTGAGAAGTTAATGATAGGAAAAGCTAACTGCAAGTATTTTATTAGCCCTGTATCTGCAGCCACGTTTCTCTCTTGAAAGTTAACCTCTTCCTCACCAGAGTGGCCCTTTTCATTACAGTTTTTACTTTTATTTTATTTTATTTCAATAATTAAACTGTTCTTATCTCAATCCACAGGTTTTGACCTTTTTCTGATTCTGCTCCCCATCCCCACAGTGGTAGTTGGCCCTAGTGAGCAAGTGACTGTGTGGTACTTGGTTGCCTGCTAGGGTTAAATATCTACACTACCAGATGAAATTACTTTGCAATTACCTTTTAATGGCAGCCTCATAAACTGGCAGTGATGAAAGTTCATTTTCCACTGCTTTCATAAGCATAGAGGTAGCTATGCCATGTCATGGTGACCTGTTCAAATACTTCACCCACTGTTGGCTGTACTTTTTTCACTGTTATTTGAAAAATGAAATTTCGTTGCCTTGAGCTTGGGAACTTCTATTAAACCAGATTCCCCGATCACCTTGAAATTTACCATGGCAGGAAGCTCTTGTAGGTGAAACATGGTATTTTGCTTCACAGAATATTTTCTTCTTTCTATGGCTACTAATTGCCAGACAAGAGTGTCCAGAAGAGCTGTAAATTAAATTCTGCTTGTGGGCACACAATCTGAAGCCACTCATACTTTTCTCAAGGGCAGCAAACTACCCTACATATGAGTCTGATGGAATTACATAAAACCTAGTGGGTTTAGTTCAAGGGGCCTTATTCTGCCTAGGTGAGGAAGGATATGGGGCAGCAAGAGAGCTGTGGCCGAGGAAACTATGACCAGTCTGGGGAACTGACATCCTGGCAAGCCTGGGAGGTAGATGAGACACAGGGGATGTTGACACTCCCAGGCCACTGCTCCAGGAGATTTGGAGTAGGCTGGCAGGGGGCTACACAGTTTTGCAGCTCACTTCTGCACATCTGAGCAGGGAGATGTGAAGGGCCCTGCTTTCTCTTCTTTGAAGCTGACTTAAATTATAAAAATGTTGGAGGCTGTGCGTCTTTTTCCATGAGAGAACACAGGTCACAAAAAAAACACGGGGGAGAGGAAAGTGAGAGAGGACTCCCTCCCTGTTTTCTTTGTTTACTCCCATCCCTTTCCTTTTAGGTTTTCAATGCTTTTTCCTCACTTTCTGAGAAAAAGCAAAAAGTAGAACAAAGATGAAAAGCAGGTTTTTCTTAAAAAAAAAAAAAAAAAAAGGATAAATGAAAGGTTACAATGTCTATTCTAAAACGGGAAAAAGGAATGCTTTCCTGAATTTGAAGTACTTTCATAAAACAGAGACTTCTGGCAAAGCTGCATTTCTCAAAAATGCTTATGGACATAAAGTATTTATAAACTTTACTAGAAACACAATCTTCCAACACCCATATCTAACATGACCTATAGCAACAGAGACAAAAGTAGAGGTATTAGGAATGAGCTGGACTCAGAGGAGGACCCCTCGCAAAACTTGCAACAACACCCTAAAATCAGAGAGACACTGTGGGAGAGGGATTCTGATCTGTGCTTTGGCATGCAGCCAAAGGACCTGCCACCAGCAGCATCTTCCTGGAAATAGAAGCACACTGCACCTCCATGCTCTTCTCTCTGCTGTGGAGTCATTTGGTAATCATTGGCTGTTCTGCATGCAACACAGGAGCATGAATAGAACCTGACTATTTATTTTCTTTTAGTTGTGGATAAAGCCTGCACTCTAGTGGATTATCTCTATAGGAAAGTGTAATCCATTTCTTGACTTGTGGACTATAAAGACTGAATTTCCAGAAATTATGAACTTTGTTCTGGCTTTACGTCTTGAGGTCTGTGAAGGCAGCAAAGTCAAGTAAAACAGTGCTTTAAGACAGTCCTACCCTCACTATAAACCCAGGTTTTCAGAGAACCTCAGAGATTCTGTTGTTTGTTTTTTTTTTTTTCTATGCAGTTTGAAGTTCCTTTCTGTTAAATTTCCACACTGAAGCAGCGAGGCTCTCTCTTTACGGGTCTGTTTTGAAACCAAGGATATTAATGTAACCATTTTTGTAGACTCCACAAGGCTTTGGAAAAAGTTCTACACCCCTCGCTTGTGGAAGATTCATGCCTGTACTTAATGGTGAATATGTTTAGTTTTAAAAGCATTGGAGATACTAGGAAGTAAATATACTCTTTGTCTTAGGCTTGTCCTGTTCCAAATCCGGACTTAAAATATTTACTAATACAATAGGGAGCTGGAGACAGTCAAGAGAATTTGTTTTAAAATCTGAATGCTTGAGGAACCTTTGTTAAATTGTCTTCTCATATTGCTGCCTAAAACTACAATGTTAAGCATGAATAAGGGGGAACAAGAGCCAAGTGTTGTACTCTTAAGTATAATAAGAAATGTTCCTCTGTGTGTACTTATTTTTTGTGCAAAAAGGGGAAGCAACAATACTGTTTCCATACTGTACAGGTCTCATGGGCAGAGGTAAAGTCAGTTCAGTATAACATTTCAACCCTGGCACAACTGAAAGACATATCAGAAATGCTTATCTTATTTGCTTGTTTGTTTCCATGCACATGATCACATTCTCTCTGGGCATGATGGGAACAGTTAGATGACTTAAATGTCCCCCAGCAGCTTTAAAGCCTGACATCCATTCTCATCAGAATTTAACAGAAGGTAGCCCTCCATTTCAGCTGGTTTGGTGGAAAGAGGCAGCCTGTGGAAGAAAAAGAGCTACACTCGTTCCTTCTTTAAGGCAAAAGGAGCAACTCAGTTTGCCCTCTCATACTGGCCCCTCAGATGGATCAGTGAATGGTGGTTCGGAGTATCCACGCTTGTGCAAAAAATAAGCAGAGGCCATGTTCTATTTTTCAAAGATTCTTTCCTACCTGGAGTAGTCATAAGGCTTATGCTTAAATTTAGGCTTCCCTGAAGACAGGTTATGCACACTACTTGTCTTTTATGTGGATGTTAGTATTCCATTCAGAATGAGCTGCACAGTATTTCTGATAGTATTTAGGCATAAAGTCAAAACGGAAAGTGGAAAGTGGAAATCACCTGAAAGGAAGGGAACTGACAATTAGTCCAGTGTTTATGAGCTACTTATTTCACATTGCCTCAAACTGAGATTCTGCACCTGATAACAGCAGAAGGTTAAAACTTGAGACAAGTTGGACGTGACTAGAAGTACCAATATTAAAATCAAGTCAACATGACTTGCTAGAGATCATGCCAGACAAAATGTGGTTCTGTGCCAACTGGGAATTCCTTTATAGCTCTCAAGGTTTTGAATCTTATTTGGAATTTCTCTGCTGTTATATAGCTCATATAGTTAACTATAGAATATAGTTAATCGTGTCAAATTCTTCTAATTTTTCTATGGGCTCAAAAGCTATTGGAAATTTACATTTGAGGTGTTCCCATCTTGCTTTATGACATACAAACAGTTGTATTGTATCTATAATAATTAGGATGATAAATGGTGTTTGTATTTATATTTGACAGATCTCTACCAGCAGTTAATGCTATCAAAACTAGAGCACTTATTGATGAAAAAAGAGAATTGTAGCAGAAATTGAAATGAAGGCAGCATTTAATGGTTGAGAGGATGCTCCGGCTACTTATGTTGTTGTCAGACTAAATACATCACTCTGTCTTTCCTAATTATCTGGTTTCTTCCATTTAGCAGAATTTGAAAGTTAATTTGTTTTTGTAACCCTGCCTCCCTAGTATTAATTTTCTTCTGGTTTTATGGAGCATCAGAATCATTCTACTGACAAATGTTACTGCAGTCACCTTGGGGAATCAGGAATTCAAGGAGTGAAGTTTGGGTGTAATGTGCTTGTATCTGGCTTAGTGCAATTCCCAGATACCTCATGGAAAGCCAGCCATTGCTTACAATTCATCAGCTACAAAACCAGATCTTAGAGGCACAGGTGGGTCAGTGTACAAGAGAGATTGTGTTGCAAGTTAGAAGGGTTGAGACTATTGACAGTCATGCTCCAGGTTCTCACCTGATAACAATCAGCTGTCACTATGTATTTTCTCATTCTGCCAGACCCCATGAAGTAAATATAGCAGTTTAAGAAAGACTCTAAGACTTTTTAACCCATATTAATATTTCATATCCCTGATAACTTGGTTCAAAATAGGTAAAAATAGATAAATTTTCCAAAGCCAGAAATACTGCTTTTCCTTTTCCCTTTCCATTTCTCCTTTTCCTTTTCCTTTTCCTTTTCTCCTTTCTGCTTCTGTTTCCGTTTCCATTTCCCTCTTCCTTTCCCTTTTTTCCTTTTTCTTTCCAGTTTCCATTCCCTTTTTTCCTTCTCCTTCTCCTTCTTTTCCTGCTGCCAAGTGGGATGGGATTCCATCCTACAGTAAATGACTCACACCTGGTGCACATGGAGTCCTTAAAATGCATTGCCATGGTGCAGGTAGGCTTCAGGTGTGTGGACAAGCTCACCTTTATCTTCATTCCTCTAATATTGATTAATAATGCCATTTTTATAATGTTTGTTTGATAATGCCATAAAGCTTCCAGTGGGCAATGACCCCCCATTAGAAACCAGCAAGTTTTACAGCGCTGTTCTCAAGGATACATCATCGGACCTGTAGAATCTTCAAAGAGGATACTCCAAGCCCTCCTGGGGGCTGGATGCCATCCAGCTCTGGAGATTGCTCGGTATTTTTGCTGAGCAGGAGAAGCTCCAGGGTTCTGGCCCCTGCCGACAGGAGGCTGGCGCGTTTTGCGCGGTAATGGGCAGCAGATGGGGAGGTGCTGTGGCAGCCCTTTGTGGGGCTGTCTGGGAGCCCTGCTCCAGCATGTGGCAAGGCTGGAGCAAGGCAGGCCTGGGCACTGAGCACTGGGACTGCGAACAGGAGCAAGCACTGGAGGAGGGTATGTCTGCTCTCCTTTTGCTCCCCTTCCCACCATCCCCTCCCTCCCTCCCTCCCTCCCTCTAGACAGGCCATAAGTTCCACCAGGGAACATATTACTTGCAGATGGGCATTTTCTGAAAGTACCAGAGACAAGTTAATGTACAGTTCTGAACAGACACAGAGTTTTTAAGAAATTGTTACTTTTGAAGAAACCATACAATTATTTTCTCCCCTGCTCTCATAAGAAAGAGCAGAATGAAGCCCCTGACAAACCTTATTTTCAGTGCAAACCAATACAATTTTTGATTTGAGTATTTAAATTTTACAACAAAAACTTTAGATGAGTTTGGTTTGGTTTGTTTTTGTTTTAGTTTTTTTTTTAGAAACAAAAGCAGGAAGAATTAAACTTCAGTCAACAGATGTTTTCTCTCAGGAAAATCCATCAGAAGTTTCAAGTCAGATTGTGGTGTTGTGGATGGTACTATTCACAGAAGAAATAGGGTGGAATAAAAATTTTTACTGATATAATTCCATATAATTTCACCCAAAAGATCAGGTGAAACCACTGCTATCAGCATACTAAGGGAAGAGTATGTGGATCTCTGAGGAATGTATTTTGAATTGTTTATATGTAGGCTTTAGACACCACAGGATTTTCTCTCCCCAGCCATGCAAATGATATGGTAAGGATCTTATGTCAGCTGTGACTCCAAATATTTCAAAAATATATTATAAAATGTTATTATAATACAAATAACAGGGGAAGCTTCCATCCAGCTGGAAGGACATGTGCTGCAACAGTTGGAGACTATATCCAAGCAATTCCATTTGATGAGATACGACTGCCTGTGAGGGATGTCTCCTGGACTCTTGTCTTGTAACATAACAATCAGCTACTTATTTTCCTGAAGACAGGGAAATGAAGTAGGAAGGGAGGACTGGAAATTATGTTTTGACATTTGTGACCTTAAGCCCAGTTTTTGTCAGTTTTGCAATTTATTATGCAGGGCACACAAACACCACCACCAATCTTCTGACTTCTGTTCCAGCTCTCAAGATGCTTGTTTTAAGCATAGGATAATTCCCTGTCAATCTTGCTTTCTTGGCAAATCTTGTCCTTTCTTAAAGGTAATTTTTCCTTTCCCGGGGAGTAGAAACCTTTTCCTAGTGAGCAAGGATAAAACCTATGGATGAGTACCTGCCAGATCTTCATAGATAGCTTTTTGTAAGTCAGGACTTAGGTGTCTTGTTGTTCTTCCCTGCTAGCAGTGACTCCTACAAACAGATAGTGGAGAGCAGGCCAGGTCACTTGTGTTTGGTGAAGAACTTGGCTCTGCTGATTACTTCACTAAAGTCTGGTGGAGACTTCACGGGTCTTTCACATGGGAAAATAAAAGAAAATTCTGGAGGTATCAAAGAATTTTTGAACATATGATGAAAGCAGTGTGTCCTGATGCTGCAGTGAAGCAAAATTCCCGTTCTTCAAGTGAGTGAGAAGAGGATGAGTGATCAAACTCAGGGCTGAGCTCCCTAGTGGTGCCTGTGGCAGTGGTCTACAGGAAGGGTTTAAACCCTCATGGCTCTTGGACCAAGCAGTGAGAGGAGATTATTAAAGATATGCCATAGTTGCTGTGACCATATATATTTTCTTCTTGTGCTTCCAGTTTCCTGTCCAGGAAGAAATGCCCAGTAAAATTATAAATACAAGCTATATATGTACAAGAATTGTTTCTTTGCTACAGTCAGGACCAACTGGAGAAAATCAGCAGCTCCCTAAAACAGCCCTGTACTTCCTCTGACTGCTTTCTCTGAGCTGCACACAAACCACAGTTTTCAGTGGAGGGGGGAGGAGGAGGAAGAGATAATCAGAAGCACATGTAGGCATTAACTAGAGATTTGCTGGACCTTTTTGTAAGCAACAACATCCCTTTTTGTTCAGGGAAGTTGCCTGGCTAGGGGAGAAAGATGAGAAAAAGACCAGCGTCACTGAAGCTTAAGGACTGGTCCTTTTCCTGCCCTACTCCACTGCACTGCGGGGCAATTTGCTACCAGGGCAGCAGCAAAACCCAGTGGCTCAGCCTGTGGCTTGATGAGGGGTACTGCTGAAGGAATGCCATGTCACTTGTTTTTGGTGAAGTCAGGTCTGCCGATTGCTTCACCACAGTCTTACAGCATAGTTTCCTACCCAAATTAGACTGGGTTTACACTTTCCTTTGTCTCAACACCTGCAAAAGTAGGCGAGGGCACTGATTAATTTGTGAGAGACCAAGAGGCTTAGTCACAGGGCAGCAACTGGGACAAACATCTTTCCCTGCCTTTGTTTTTAGATCTCATTTAGAAATAAAGTCTCAGGACAGGGATCATCTAGCACCCTGTGCTGACACACAGCTTAACACTGCATGGCTTGGGTTTCCACGGGGGATATGGGGTTTACACCTACAGTATAAACAATTACTGAAAATTTCTCCTATTACCTCCAGAGTCAAGCAATGACAAGGCAGGTCTTTCCTTTCCCAGCCCTGCTGATGGGCAAACACTTGGACAGACACTGGTGATTGCCAGTGAGAATGCTAAACACATTTCTCATCCTCTTTCAGGAGAGGTATTGGGTGACTTTGTTCAGCAGTAGTTATTTGGACACCACTATCTCAGGTATTTTGATACTAGTCATCTGCTGTAGGAGTATTTCTCCCAGTTCTCCTGGTTTTTAATGTAGAACATCTGTGTCTTCTTTCCTGAAATAGTTTGTTCTTTCTTTTCCCCCCTTAAAGTAAATTGATGAGTGAAATGTCTGCTTTGTTCTTCAGTTTGGTTTGCTGCTGTCCAAAGATTTTGCAGACACCTTAGCACACATAGAGCAAATAATCCCAGATTCTCTCATGGAAAAACACACATGCTGGCCCATGCACATACACACACAAAAAAAGAAATCATTATAATTTATTTTAACTGAACAGAGTGTCTCGTCTTGGACTTCAGTTTCAACCACATGACCTGATGAACTGTAGATTACCTGAGTCAGACAGCTTGTCTGACCAACTGCAAATAATTTTCCTGTTATGAAGAATGCCCTTGGGCTTTTGTATCTTCTCATAGGAAAAAACCCTGTTTCCAGCTGCATGAAAATGTTGATTTTTGACAGATCTCTTCTTTGGAAATAGTTTAAAGAAAACAAGTGAATATTTAGAGCATCTTGCATTGCTCAGCTAGCAGTAATACACTTCCAAAGGAGTCAAGATGAAAAGTTTTGTACCAAAACTTTGATTACCAAAATAAGTCATCTTATACACATTTCTCTGCTAAACCAAAGCCCAAGGCCAGAAGTAAATTTCAGTGGAAAACAGTTCTCTGCTGACCTGTTAAGGCTGTAGGGCATGCTTTGAGATGTTCTTTTTGCTAATATCACAGGGGGTATGAGATTGCTCATGAAAACAACAGGGGAAACGAGAGGCAAGACAGTTGAGTGCTTCTTTTATTCTCCTGACTAACCTGTCTAACTTTGAGAACTATCCTGGAGTGCTCAGGAGATGCAGGGTTAAACAAAATTAACTAACTAGTGCTTTCCTTTCAACTAAAGGAAAAATTCTTCTTGCCTTTTCTCAGCACTACCCAAGCCTTGAGAAAGAAGTCCCTACCATAAAATAAAGATTTTTCCTTCTTGTATTTAGTCTTTGTGTTTTAAATCATCAGGCAAATTTTGAAGGAACAACCACTCCAGAGAATGAAATATCACACATCCTGAAAACATAAATAACTTTCATTTTTGTAAGCCCTGATAAGATGGACAGTAAATGAAATTTTAACAAGATAACTAGTGTTTTGCTTTCCATTAATCCTTGAAGCACCTCCCTCTGGGATAGCTTTGGAATTGAAAATGCATTACTGCACATCTCATTAATACCACGTGTTTTCCTTCAGTAAAAAGGGCTTCTGTCCTACAGGACTTTTGGCACAGAAATCCAAGCTAGGCAGCTGTAGTAAAAGCAACCCATGATTTTCCTTCTGTCTGTCCTCAATATCAACTTGAAAGCTCCGGAGATTTCAGCATCAGGTGGGACACAATAGAAGATAAGTTAGTTGCATGTGGTCACACATAACCAGCTACTGTTCACCAACACATATAAATAATTAGAACTAGTTTAATAGAGTGAGAGAAGCACTTGCTACAAAAGTCAGTTCAGAAATTCATAGATTTTGAAAGTCAGACTGGAGAATGCGATCATCTTCATTGGCTTTCATGTAGCTTGATGAACACTAACAGTAGATTAACAAATTTATTTTGAAAAAAATCATGATTTCTAGAATTAAGCCTATTTTGAAGACATAAAAAATGTATCTCACCAGTCCTTATAACTGATGTCTTCGTTACATCCTGTAATCAAATATTGCACTTCTACTTTTATTAGTCTATCTTGCTAAACTAGCTAGTCCCTACCAAATGATTAGCTAATCCCTAAAATTCACCAGTACTCATGCAAAACCTGGAAAAAGCAGAGGAAATGCAAATGGTTTCATTGACACTGAAACTAGCAGAGGCATCCAAACTACTGCACACCCATGACCCACTTCATACTTTCCTGCACAAGGCTGGAGTGGGTCCTGCAGACATGCTGTATATCAATAATTCAAGGAGTGGGACACAATTTACCCTTTCTGGTTCAGAAACTGAAGGCATTGGCTGCTTGTTTCTGAAAGCAGTAGTTATGTACCCAGAGTGCTGTGGGCATGAGGGTATGTGTGCAACAAGTTGTTTCCCATCCCAGAGCCTGGGTGCTCCTCAGGGTTCTCTCAGAGAAGTTCTAAAATCAGTTTGGCTGTGAACCGTCATGTGAATTTAAAAAACAAAAAATAGTATCCAGAGCCCAACAAACAACCTTTTTTTTTTTTTTTTTTTCCCAAAACCTCAGCTACCTTGACTTTTCCATGCAGGCTTGTTGTTATTTGAATGTTAGACCAAAGGGAGCATCATACACTCCATATCCAAATGTTTGCTCCAGCATTTGATCAAGGTCTCAGCAGAAAACTTCCTAATTGCTAACTATTTCCTGAGAGATTCAAATAGCCATAATAGTGAGCATTTATAGAGCACATTTTAGGCAAGTTATCCCCTAGGCAGAGCAGAAGCAGTGGACTGCCAGACACTATTGCTGAGACTCAGAACAATCTGCCTTCTGAACTCAGCAGAGTTCAAGCTCAAGCACTCTGAATGACAGGAAAGCATGACTCAGATGAAGTGTTCTTGTGAAATGTTGCTATGCCCAGCATTCCATACAGTTTGTACACCACAAGAAACAAATACTCAAGGAAGCACTGGTGATTTGGCTAGAAGTGCTAGTAAGTGGAATACTTACATATTTTTAAGTATTTTCCAAATCTTTCATATTTTTCAATGGAGAAAAACATAAAAATTTTATGTACAAATCTCTAAATAGGCTGGCAATTTAGTAGCATAACACTGCCAATTTATTTAAGAAAAGTTATTACACTATGCAAAGGTTAAGGACTTATGCATGGAAAGTACAATAGGTTTCCTGCAATATGTACTTATGTAGAGGCACTTATGTACTCCTAATCTTTCCATATCTCCTCAGCACAAACTCTGACGCTTGGAATTTGGTTATAAATCCAACCTACAAGTGCTTCACCTATCACATGATGGCTGCACTAACCGGAACAAAGTGGTACTAATCATGCTTCTGCTTTTATGAGCAGCATCAGCAGAGATAATTTTTGTCATCCAAAACATCTTGACTACTATGAAAAAGGGTTGAAAGATCTAGATTAGTTTTTTGTGCTTTCAAGAGAAGTTTCAAGAGAATAATAACATGTTCAGTTCCAACGAGCTAGAAAAGTTAAGAAGCAACTTTATCTCAGTTTCCTTGAAAAAAACAAAAACAATATACAAATTTTTTCAGAGGAAGATAAAATTCACATTTGTAAACATAGCCTGTAGATTTTTATATGGCAAAAAAAGTATTAATACATCTATATTTTTATCTATATCTATATCTATATATCATATATATCTATATCTATATCTATATCTATAATCTATATCTACATCTATATCTATATCTATCTATATCTATCTGCAGTAACAACCAAATAATCTTGTATATAACTTTTTCTTGAGCATTTAACCACTGTTGATGAAAGGTTTGCTTATGCATTAAATAGAATAGAAAAAAAGAAAATCATGCCAGAACAACCACTTCACCACAGGAAAAATGTGTTATGATGGTCATTCTATGCTTGCTGTCCAGAGTTGTGCAAATCTCTTTCAATGTTACTCTGATGACTCGTGTCTACAAATACTTTTTCTTTCTTTTGGTTTTCTGGAAGACATTTTCAAGTAAAAAAACAGTCATGTGGAAGATGTATAAGACAACTATGATTTTGGAAAGTCACATCTGTGAATTTGAAAACAAATGTGCCCATCAACAGAGAAGAGAAATTTTTAGAACAGGATCTTATTCATTGTTTTGAATAGCGTATTTCTCTTTTTTATTGCTTAGGAAGTTAATTGGATAACTTTGTATGGCTGCATAAAATTTAGCCATTGTTAGCTCTGGGTTTCTTTAGTTTTCACAAAAACTAACCTTGTTATGCATGCCTTATACCTGAAAATAAATAAAAAACCCAGACCAAAATAGTTGAAAACCCAGAGTCTGGTGTATGGCCCACAGGTAATTTGTAAAGATCAAGAGCTATAAAAGTCTGTTCCCTTACTCAGGAAAGGGCCTCTCTGTGAGTGGGCAAAGCCTGACGCAACTTAGACAGGGGAAGTGTGTGCATGCCAAGGACCCTTAAGTCACTGCGTACTTCAAAGCTGTAACTTGAGCTTCCCCAGTGACTTCACAATAAATCAAATAAACCAGGCTGAGGCAGCAGGGGAGGCAGAACAGGCAAGTGAAAGAGATGGGGAAAAAGAAAGTGCTGTGATAAAGAAATGTTCAAGGAAACAGTTGCCCTGCTGCCCAGTCCACAAATGTGAAATTACAGGTGTTGGCTCCAAAAGTGTTTGCTCTCTTCACTCAAGCAACTGAGCTGTGGCATCCTCAAATAGATTTAACATTCATGGACCTTAGGAGTAATGCAAGCCATGCTGCACTTACTGTCTCACACATAATTTCTTCCCAGTCACACAGTTCTGAGAGTTTTGGATTTTATTTTTTAAGTGATGCAAGCAGATGCCACTCAGACACAAGCAACTTACCTTTTAATTGGTAATATTCACCTCAGCCTGGATCTCCAGGTGTCCAACAACAGAGGACACAGGAGAGGCAGATAGACTTTTGTGTATTTTGAAGACTGTAGACTTCTCTAAATTTAGAACAGATCTTGGAGCTCTTCACATCTAGAAGTGGAGCACTGGACTTGGATTTACAGATGACTGTTTCAAAATATGGTTGCAGCGCCTGATATGATTTGTGAAACACGTTTTTTTCAGAGATGAGCTAGGTGCTCTGTATCAGCCATATCAAGCAGGCTTTTTCATCATGCATTCATCTTTCCCCTTAGTGAATCTCAGCCTATGCCTTCACATTGCTATGGTGCCCTAAACATAAGGCTGCAATTGACAAAACTGACCCATGTAAATTCACTTTTTTTTCTGAATGCTGAACCTTGCAGACCATATAAAGGAATAACTAGCTCAAGGGGAGCTAATTTTGCAGAGACCAGCCCTATAGCCTTGACTATTCTTTACAGCTGGAAGACTAGATGAGAAAGGGTTAGTAATTTTAAGTTAAATAAAAATTAATAAGGATGTTGTGGTAAGGAGAGTCTGGGTATCATAAATATTTCTCTACTGAGTGTTAGGGAAAGGAAAAAAAATAATGAGTGGGTAGGCAATAAATTATTAAGCTATCGTTCAGGAAATCTAGACAGGGGAATTAAGAAGGAAAGGAATAAAATTCTTAAGGATTTATTTTATTGACTAGTTTCCAACTTAGAAGGTTAGAAATTAACCCTTCATTTTGAGGCAATGGTTATAGCTGGTTCTGTTCCTTATAAGGGATTGCTGATGTTTGTTATTAATCATCTTCATCTTCAATGATGTTATAAACCCTGGGAGGCCTGTATAACACAGAAAAATACCAGTAGCACCTGATGGATGGACCTGCAGCTGCATAAGATTACTGCTGCTTTAGACATAAGCAGTCCAAGCATACAGAGATGCAGGATCCAGGGCACTCCTAGACACTGTCCCCTGTGAAGGATAGCGAGTGATACCATCAAAGAAAGTGAGCCCTGCCAGCCTTTGTGATCTCCTAATTCCAAGCTCTGGCCATAACACTTGCCCAAGAAAAATGGACTTTTCTGGCTGCAGCCTGTGAGTAGCTGACCTAAGGCAACTGAGAAGTCACTTGAACTTACACCAGATGTGTTGTCTTTTAGAGATCAAAGGGATTTTGTGGTGTGGGAGGAGACCTTTCTTCACTTCCTGCTAGCAAATGGCAGTGGAAATCCCCTCTCTGGACATGAACTGGAAAATCTGGAAACTATCCAGAGGGTTACAACAAACAGCCATCAGGCCTTCCCATCTTTCTTGACCACAGCTAGTTGAGATATTGTTCAGAGAGGAGGAGTCCAGGACACTAAATTTTCATAATAGTGATCCTTCTACTCTTCCTCTGATCTATGTTCACTGTCAGAAGACAATGCCATGCTCATCAGCGCTTGCATAAACATCTTCATGAACTAACACTGGTCTTGTTGGAGCTGCACCACCACTCCTTGATTCTAAACTCAGCAACCAGGGTAACTCACAACCAGCTGATGTCAGAAACTCCACAACTATAATGAATCCAGCCAACCGGCTGAGACTCTCAGAGTTTTAGAAAGAGACTGCTGAGAGTGGCATGGCATAGCTTGAGATGAACCCTGACACACTGAGGCAAGCTATGATCAATTCTTTAAGAGCCAATCATGCCAATATTGACTTTTCAGTACAGGTCACAGTGAGCCAATCATGCTCATTAATTTTCAGTACAGGTCACTGTCCTTGCTCTTCTTTTGCCACCCCACTGTGCCAGCAGAAGGAAATGCAAGTCACACCCTGAGCCTCTAGAGAACAAGATCTGGGGAAGTAGTGAAAATCCATTTTTACTAGTTTTTGAAAATAAGACACCAGATTTTGTATTGAGTTTATTAAGATGTACATTCTTTTTGCTGAGTGAACACTAAATGAAGGAACTCTCAGCAGAGGAAGGGAGGTGAGGGTACAGGGCAGTAACTTTTCAAACTTCTGCCTCAGTATTCTTCCCATCTTATTTTTAGTGCCTTTAGTTCTCATATTTGTTTGCTCTCTTCCGCCTCCACCCCCTTTTCTTCTCTCCTTACATGGGTGGCATATTGCTTTCTTCTTAAATGTTCAAATATTTAGAAATGCCAAGATGATTTAGAAGATCTTGGAAGCGATTTTCTGAGAGTGCATGGGACAGGAGCTGCTAAACAGCCACTCTTGTTTGTGAAGTTGGTCTGGGAATTTTAAGTCAGTAGTACCCATTTTAGAGCTGATTCTAAGAAATCATGTGCAAGAAAATAAGCTAAATTTCCTGAATGAATTTGTGAAGAAAAAATAACAAGCAACATATGCAATAACATGGTAGGGACTCATGTAGAAATCAGCAGAGGGGAAAGAATATTTGGTTCAATTCCACCATTCATTTCAGGGAATGGTTTTAAATCCTTTGCTCATTTTTTTTAATGAAAACAGTAAAAGGGAAGACTGATTTCAGTTGTTACATGCCTGGCATTTTGATGGGGACTTTTGCATGGTACAGCCATCTCTATGAATCAGTACTGAAATAAAACATGGAAAATATATATTCATTTATTAGTGATTTTGAAGGTGTAAGTATTTTTGATAGTATTGTTTCAGTGAATCAAGTGTTACTCTCTTAGGCTGCTGAGAGTAGAATTTTATTTGCCAGATCTACTTGCATCTCACTGATTAAAGTTAAGCTGAAGTTTACCAAATTTAAAAAAAAAAAAAAATTAAATAAAAAAGAACCACTGTGTTATGCTGAGGATAGAATTCGCAAATATTATCAAAAAAATCTTTTACCAAAAGAAAAAAGGTAAAAAATTGAGATTATTTCTTTCATATAGGAGAGAAACCATTTAAAAAACAACAATCTGAGTTTTCATTTTTGTTTTAAATCCAGGTATAAATTTTAGAGTAAATTCTTTGTCAGATGAATTTATCATATTACAGCTGAATAAGTGATGCATCAAAATGCAGTGGGAACTTAGGAACCTAAATAATTGTCTAAAACAACACCCGTAAGTCTCCACTCAAGCGCTTTTCAGTCTAACTTAGATACTAGATAAGAAACGATTTTTGTGGAGCCACACAGGTTTAAATTTAACTTGTCAAAGGGGTGGTAGCTTCTAATTTCTGAAAAACCAAGAATCTAAAAGGTGAAGTGGCCCAAAGACCTTTAATGCCTTCTGACATCAGGGTCCCACTTACATGTGAGGATGGCTAGAATAGTTCCCAGTGCTGCCTTAAAGACATCCAGCTGTCCCAGGGCAAATGCAGCTGCTTATGGAGCAGCTGGCACTCTGCCATGCCTTGCACACCGCCACACAGAGGTAAATCAACACTTCAAAGCCAGGTTTCCAGTCTCCTTAATGCTCCCTGCTGCCATGGCTACTCTGCATTAAAAAGAAAATAAGAAAGTGGTTTTTAACTGCTGGGATTTGTACCCAGTCCTAAATATCCACATTGTCATATGCAGCTCTGGGTGTTCAAGGTGGTAACAGAGTTGTTATCAGGCATTAGCAAAGACTGACAACAGCTACCAGTTTAGTTCTGCTTTTCCGTCCACTTTGTCCACTTACTGCAAAAAGGAATCAAAGCACCATGGCTCCCCCAATGAAAAATGCCTTTTTCAAAACCATTTCTGTGAATAAGGAATCCTCCTCAAAAGCCTTTCAATGGGAAGTATACAATCATTCATTCTTAAACTGGGCAATGACTTTGCTTTCAATCTTTGATCCTATTGTCCTCAGCTAATGAGAAGCAATGTTCTGTTTGGAAAGGGTGTAGAGGGTTTATGCCATTGTCTTGTCTTGCAAAGCCCCTTAAAGTTTTAAATCTTTAACCATCTAAAAAATGGTGACACATGTGCTCAGAAAAAGTTTAGTGCTGTTTTCTGTTTTAATGGCTGGTGTTTCCCTTTCCATTCCTGTACATATCTGTCGTGGTTTTAAACCAGTAGCTAAAGAAATTACTTATTTCTTGTTGTGAGATATGGATTAAAACAAGAGCAAAACAGGCTTAAAACTTAAAAGGAATAAAGACAGTTTATTAACAAACTACAAGAATAAGAACACTAGAGTAAATTTCCAGAAAACCCCTTCTTTTACATTTTTGACTATTTCTTTGTACACATGACATGATAACATAGAGACAAATAACTTTAGAACTTTGGTGGCTAAAAACAGTCTTAATTTTTGTTAGAGTCTTTTCATCAGTCTTTATAGAGAAACAGAAGTCTCTTTCTGCCAATCTATGGAGTTCCTCACCAGAAAACTATTTTTGTCATAGTTTTCTATTTCTCTAATGCCAGCTGCCCGGAAATCTGTCATTAGATCTTCTCCTCCCATCTCACATCTCCCCGAGGTGTGCATGGGTCACTAAAGTCTTGGGATTTCATTTTTAAGGATGAGTTATTCAAAGGCAGAAGTCCTCTTCATCTGTTTCTGTGAGCTCTCCTGGAAAACAGTTTCTCTTTGCCCCCAAGGCCTCAAAATCTTCACTCTACTTGATTCCAGCAACTCACAGTGTCTCAAGCACTTTTCTCTTTTGCTCAAAACCCACACTTTGAATACTCTATTCCTCCCAATACTCTTATCATGAATTACAGGAGTCTCTTATATGATTATTGTCCATCTCCATAGCTTTAACAAAAAGATATTTCAGCTATTAAGCATCTTCTTATTCTCTCTCTCTTATTTAAAACTTAACTCTTTTCCTCACTGTTGCATTGGTGGTTCTATGATGTTTTCTCTATGTTAATTGTCTCTCTCTCTCTCTGTCGCTCTGAGAGAAGGAGTAATCTGTATGTTTACTCAAGGTAGTAAAAGAATTAGAGGCTTAAAAAGCTACAAGAGTTCATAGTATCAGGTTTCAGTCTAGCAGCAACAACTACAAACCAAGTTCGGCTGACCAACGCTGCTTCTCCCCCCCCCCCCCCCACCCCGCGGCCTTGTCGGCCTGGAGGGAGGGGGGGGGAGAGGCCGAAACAGAGCTTTAGTTACCTTGCCAAGAGCCGGAAGCGAAAGGGAGCGAGAGAACACTGTCTGTACTTCTTAAGGGGGTGTTTACAAGTTGAATTCACTTTTTAATGGTCAGATCTGCTGTCAATTCTTGGAAATGACTGATAATTGGTCAGGAGGAAGAACTCCCATCAGCCATCAGCACCTCCAACTTCCCCTCTCTCCTCAGCTGCCTTAAAGGTAAAACTACCCCATGACAATATCTTACTTTAAAAAGAATAGATCTGAAGGGCTTTTGTTTACACACACACAAAATAACTTTAAAGAAAATATCAGCATCATCTTAGGATTTGAAAATAGGTCATGAACTCACACTGCTGCTGAGTGTGAGTTCGTGACCTCACAAGGTCTCAGGATCCTGAAGTGCTGACCTAGGGAAGCTCTGTTCTCTCCTTTACCTTGTCTGCCACAGGCATGCAAGTCGGCCTCCAGTTTGAAGGTCTTATAAGCATTTTTTGAGTGTCCTGACCCAGTAATTAAAAAGCAGCTTGTGAATCCTATCTGAGCTGGTGTGAAGGACTTCTTAAATGATGACCCTGGCAATGAACGACTACCTGTGACTCTCCTCCTTGCCAGAGTGGGTGCAGAATTCTCCTCATATGTTATCTTTGGGGAAAAAAGAAAAGGAAATGGAAAATAAGGGAGGGGAGGGGAGGACCTCTTCCCCCTTCTTCTTCACTGGAATTGATTACTGCGTAGTTGTTCCTCTCACATATTCTCACTCCTCTCTTCTTTAGCTGCAATTACATCTGTGCAAAACCCTCTTTTGTCTTCTTAAACAGTCTGTAACAGAGGTGTTATTAGCTGGTTCTGCCTTGATCTTTCTGTCCTTCTGCTCTAAACTCCCCCCCCAAAAAAACAAACGCTGAGCTCACTGTAGTCACAGAACTCCCTAAGAAAAGGGTCTTACCCTGTTATACTTGGAACATGTACCAGAAGATGGAACATGTATTTGCCTTGAGGCAAATAATACCCCAGGAAAAAAAATAAAACACAAACAAAAACCGACCAGGTTAAAATGAAAAAAAACTTGTCTTCAATAATTCTGTTTGTATGTAATTGTATTGGGAAGTGCCGCAAATTTCTTTTCCTCAGCTACTGTGTCCTGGGATCAAGTAGGTCAGGACAGAAACTCTCAAATGCTGCAAACAGGTTTTGTGTGGCCAGGTCTTGATAGCAGAATGGGGGTTCCAGGGGTGGCTTCTCTGAGAAGATTCTGCCACTGGCCAAGGCCAAGCCCATCAGTGACAGTGACATCTTTGTGATAACATATTTAAGAATAAAAAAAAAAATTAAATTATTGCACAGGAATAATTGCAGCCAGAGCAGAGTGAGAATGTGTGAGAGGAATCACCCTGTAGACACCCAGGTCAGTGGAGAAGGAGAGTAGGAGGTACTGTAGGCACCAGGGCCGAGATTCCTGTGCAGCCAGTGGTGAGGACCATTGTAAGACAGCTGTGCCCCTGCAGCCCATGGAGGACCATGGTGGAGCAGTGATGCAAGTGCAGCCCATGGAAGATTCCATGCCAGAACAGATGGATGTCTATGGACCTCCCAGAGCAGGGGGATGTGGGTAAGGAAAGGTGGGTATTCACAGTTTACATGCAGAAGCCTCATGGGTGGGGTTGCAAACCCTGGTGCTGTCCAGCATTGTGTTGCACCCCTGTAACAACACCCCTGCATTGCAAGTGTGTGGTCTGTCACAAGCACCTACCTCCAAACAGACAGGGACAAAAAAATGAACAAAGGGCAAAGCAATGAACAGTGCATCAGCTGCCATGGAAGACTCGCTGCTGATGGTTCAGGAGTGCCAGAGTTTGGAATTGCTGGGAAAGCCAACAGGGCCATGAATGCCTTGAGTGTTATCTCTGAGTAAGGGAGGGCAGAGCACCTGGCTCAGAGAAATTTTTGGTTTAATTTAAGAGCTTTTATAGAGCTTTTATAGATAGGTTTTAAATTTCAGAAGCATGATTTCAGTGAAGCGATAGGGGTGAAAGCCTATGAAAATGAGAAGCAAAGGTTAATGGTTTTGGTTGTAGACCATGATGTTTTGGAACTGAAGACAAGAAAGTTTTGAGAAGTGCTGTGCTTCATAATTAACTGAGGAATTTTAAACTAATGCATACTCCTTGTTACATTTAAAAATATTACAGACATAATTTTCCAGTGGAAAGCTTTTGTTATTTGGTATTTTATTTCAGCTCAACATGGTCAATGCAGTGTGATAGTAAAATATCAATATGAAATTCATACAAAATAAAGACTGGTGGACAAATGACATGACAAATGGAAATGTTATTAACATGCTATTAATATACATAAGATGCAAGAATAAATCTTCATTAAGTCATTATATTGTAAAGAATGAAGAAATTTTGTTAAGTTCATTGCAACAGTATTAAATGTTTAGTGGGATATCCAGAGAACGAAAAATTTAAAATGTAGAAAATGAAATTTTGGTGGAAGAACAGAAGCTTTCTCAAAGAAAAGCTGTAGACCAAGATTCTTGGTCTTAGACCAAGAGTAAATTGATAAGGATCAATATGGTAAACTAGTAAAAAACCTAACTTTAAGACGTCTTCAGTGGCTTAAGATAAATGTAATGCAGATAAGAATCTATGTTCTTATAGATAAGGAGAACTTGGCAATTTTTCCTAAAGATGTATTATTCTTTTTCTCATTAAAACAGTGAAAATTACATCCATTTCATCAATTTCCTTACAAACCTCAGAAATAAAGCTCACACTTGGTATTTGCAGTTGATCTAGCTCTGGTGTTTATTGATTCTTTAGTAATATTTTTAGTTAAAAAAGTAAAATTTGTCAGAAAATAACTTGGGATTCTTTCCTTTCTGAAGGTAATATTTTCAGAAGACATGCCCTATTGACATTGGAGTGACACTGAAACAGCTTCGTTTATATCCATTCATTAGTATAAACATCAAACTTATACTCATTTGTTTAAGTTGTAATCGTATGTCTGTTTTTCATTTACAATTACTCTTACACAGTTACATCCCCATACAAATGATAATCCACATTACCTGACTTTGTATTACAAAGCTATTCCAGCAAAAAAAATGGGACGTGCAGTGGGTGACATCTGTCTCCATGTCTGTGTAGCTACAGTGGCCAGTGGAAACACTAGGAATTGGCTGCTTTTCCAGAAAATTAAGATTGCTACTGCGTACAGCAAGTAGAGGAGTTCTCTATTTTATTTTTTATTTTCTTTAATCCATTCTAGTACTTCATTGGCAACATATATTGGCTAAAGAGGGAACCAAAGACCAGAGAAACCCTGTAATAAAGAATAATAAAAAAAAAAAAAAATTAGGGATGTGACCATTAATATTAAAAAGCACTTGCACAATGTGCATAGGATAAGCAGAAAGAGCACAAAATTCTTCCCATCAATAGTGTACATTCAGTGATGACATTCCATTTGGATGTACAAATTTATCACCACAAGGCACTGGATAATTTCATTAAGTTCTGAAGTGCAGAAAAATATTTGTTTCAACACTGTCATCTTTGTGTGCAACAACTTCTGGTCACAAGCCATGAACTGAGCGTGCACGGTCTCCTGGATGGGAAGCTGAAATCTCGGGGAGCTTCAAACAGAAGAACAAATGTTCAGCTGAAGGGAAGATGTGGCTGGCAGCTGGCAGGGTTTTTACTGAGTGGAGGATCTGTGCTGGCACAGATTTGCTATGCACAAGCTGTGCAGGGCTGTGTGAAGGGAGATGGCAGCACTACCTCGTGTCCTGTGCGGTTCAGAGTTCTTCAGCACAAACAAGGGCCTGCAAAGCCTCCCACAGACAAAGTTGATCTTGTCTTCTTCCTCTGCGTTACCCTTCCCTCCCATCGTCCACTTCTACCCATGCTTCCCCCTCCCCTTTTATACTCTTGCTGAGCACAAGGTTCAAACCTCTTAGAAACAGGTTGTTTCCAGATGCAAGCTCCAAGTTCTGCACCAGTAGGTTTTTGTCCCTCCTCAAAGGCCAAGCAGAGGAAGGCACACATGGTTTGCCCCACAATTCTACCCTCCAACACTCACTGAAACCCTACAGAATATACTTTTCCCCAGAGAAAACCCCCTTTTTCATTCCTTTGCTTAATGTGCTGAATTACCAGCTTGTTTGGCCCTGTCTTTTTCCACTGGTTAGCTGTCTGGAACCAGCATTTCTCTGGACTTTCTTACAGGCTGGTACTAGTGCTGCACACCCCACCAGCACTCACCATGAGAAAAACCTCATGAGTCCAAATCAAACACCACATCGTGGTACTGATAAACTGCACCTTAGCACCAAAGGATGACAAGGTCATTTTAACTACTTCTGTGGCCTAGGACAATTTAAAAACACAAATGACAGCACCTCATGTGACTCCTGACAAGAGTCTTTGAAACTAATGCAGAGTCATTCTAGTAATGTGTAATGAGGTGAAAAACTAATAGAAAGATGGAACAACAGGCTGTTACACAGCTGCAAATGCAGAACAACAAGGTATGCAAACTTCAGTTTTCAATAGTCTTTTTAATGGCTGGAATAAAATATTGCTAATGCAGTTTTCCAATTCTAGGCTTGCTGATCCAGAATGACTTATATTTGTTCTCTACAAGGAAATATATATAATATACTAATAAAACTAGCATATGTAATGAATAGTTGAATACATGGGTGTTCTAGCCACCATGGCCACCCAGAATTTCTGTTGAACTAATCCATGTCTAGTCAATGTCAGTTTCAGTAGATCTGTTCCATACCTCGTGGAAGGTAAGAAAAAAACCCTAGAAAATTCCAGATAATGAATAATCATAGCAGTAAGCAGGTATGGTGTGACAGTAGATTCAGCTCAATAGCAGAAAACAAGCGGGCCAAGTCATAACTTTCTATGAAAGGCAGATTCAAGTAGACTAGGTTATATGGAAAAAGGATAGCATAGCAAAAGACTAAAGCCAGGGCTTTAGTTCATAATTACTAAATAATACTTACTCTCACTTTGCCCTAAGACTTGCCAGAAATTTCTGCAACATGCTTTCATTTAGCAACACATCCACTAAGGGAGCAGAGCAATCACGGTGGTGGCAGCAGCCACACCACATACGGTGTGCCAGCAGCCCAGTGTTTTCAGAGGAGTTGATTCTAGCTTGATGCACACATCTCCTTTTCCTTGCTAAGAAAAGAGCACCTCATGTAATGGGATGACTAGATATGGATGTGTGCATGCTTGTGGGCACAGGCAGGAGAGTGGCACTGGGGGGAACACAGCTCAGTCAGACTCAGTGAGGCACCCTGCAGATCCTTCCTATCTGTACATCAAGAACTTTCACATGTCTGGGGATACCATCTGAATACTGAATTGTAAACCACAAAGGAGTTCAGGGGCAATTTCAAAAGCAAATTAAAGACAGGTCAGCCTCCACAACCCATAGTAAATTGATGCTGTTTGCTGTGCATACAGACGTCTGTTTCATAGTCCTGCCATGCCAATCACTAACTCTTTTTTAGACAGAGATTAACAGTGAACACCTTGACAAGCTACAGACAAAAGAAGTGACCTTAGAAAGAGAACTCTGTAAAAAAATGGATTTATTTTCTCTGTTTTTAAGAGGAGCAATAGCTATTAGCTGTTATAGTAAATCACCAGTTGCAAATTTATGAAGGTTTCAAACCCTTGATTATCTATTGGGAAAACTGCAAAGCACCCTGAGCCCAATCCAGAAAAGCTATTAAGCATGTGCTTCATATTAGGCATGCAAGAAAACACAGTAAGATCAACATATCTGAGTTTAGCATATGTTTAAGTGCTTTACTGGACGGGGGTCAAAGTGCATTGCAACTTGCAGGATGAACTTTTACGAGAATCTAAGTGCTTGTGTCTGAAAACAACAGTACATGATGGAGACCTATTTGAAACTACATTCCATCTCCAGATATCTTAAACTACCATTCCATGTTCCATTTGGTAAAGAAACTCTTCTAAATTAACAGAACTACGGCTGTGTATCTCGATATGGAGACTGATGAATGGCATCTCCTTTTCGTCTGCCCTATCTACCTCTGAACTAGAGTACCAAACAAAGAAAATCAACCCAACACACAGCAGGATATTCCTTTTCATTTTACAGAACCTTGACATTTTCCATGTACCATACCTAGATTTCACGTGGCGTAATTTTCTTGACAGTCAGGAATCTATACCTAGCTTCAGGGAGCTGAGGAAAAAAGAAAGGTGGTAAAATAACTACACTGCCTGATTAGAATACGAAGGAAGGGGATTGCAGCTGTTCAGCCCTCCCTTCACCCTTCCAGCAAACATGCTGACATATATGTTCAATCAGATTCTTTGGGGGATTTTTTTAATCTTTCTTTTTAAATCATTTTACCTTGACATCAGCAAACTTCCTATATTTTGACTGAATTTTCATGACCTGTGACAATTTCCTCCCACTTAGGTAGGCAGAATGTATGTTTGCAAGCACCAGCACAAAATCAACCTCTCTGCTCTGTTAAAATCATAAACCCCTCTGAAGCAAACTGTGTTGTGCACATGCTAAACAAGTGGAGAACTGAGCCCACAACGTATGCCAAATAGTGAGTGACTGAAAGGTGGAAAGATAAAACTGCAGCTGGAAAAGGAAAGCAAACATATTATAGGTGGACAAACAGAGATGAGTGCAAGGTCCTATCCAGCTGCCCCCTTCTTCCTGGCTCAGGAAAGAAAATAGTTTTGAAGTCCTAAGGTCACAGACAGAGTAGAACAGAGGGCAAGAGCCAGACTTGGAGCTGAAGCACTTCCACATTTCAAGGGGTGTTGTGCAAAAAAATAACTGACAGATGATTGGTAGGGGAAATGAAGCACCTTAAATGGAAGTTAATGAATCAAAGGAGGCCAATCTCTCCCTAACACTATAATATTCCACGAGCATTAGTCCACACAACGTGGAGTGCAAACTTTTATTTATTCTTTGTTCTGTGCACCTGCAGCAGCATTCTCCTTATTTAGTTAAATTCTTGCTGTGAATTCAGTTAATCTAGACATTGAAATGCCTTTTTCATCATTATATATCTTCTGTGTCTGGACATCTGGCTGCAATCTCATGCTCTGTGAAAGCAAGGAGTACAATGAGGTAGTATTACCCGATCATTCTTATAATCTGTGGGGCAAACATCTCACAAGCATAAATCACTGCAACTCCTCTGAAGTGAGGGAAGCAAGGCAAAGTATCTGTCCACAAGGAGTAATTAATCTGTTTTAATGAGTGTGTTCCATAGCAGAGGAATAAACTATGTTTATTTTTCAGTAGTGGGATAGAAGCCCTCAATAAACATTATCTTCTCCTGTTTGCCTCCCTTACTTCACCAGCTGTCTCTGATGTGTGTGAAGCTTTGAAAACATCCCTATTATTAGCCTTTGATTTCTCCCAGGCCCCTGACCCTTGTTGAAAGAAGGCATGGAATTTGAGATGAAGCTGTATCTCTTCAGTCCTATGCAACCTGAGGAGTTAAAAGCATTCACACAGGCACAGAAATGAGGAAATAAGGGCTACTGACTAGAAGGATGATCTAGTTCCTCTGATTCTCCCTCCTGGAAAAAAACCCTTGCAATTTTTCCTCTTGCTCAGGCAGGACAGAAAGACTCTCTGCATTAAATGGGGTGATCAGGGACCAAAAGACATAAGGCAGGTAGAATGCTAGTTATGAATGGGCACCATTACAATTGAAACAGCAGGCCCGAACTTGTGCTTAGATTTTGATGGCACTTAAAGATGTACAACACAGGGAGGAATGAAGCAAAAGTTACAGAATTTTTACATTTTTTCATTTTTACAATTTTACATTTCAAAAGTTACAGAAAAGTTACTCCCTGCATTTGCAGGGAGTAAAAAGATAGAAATGTTGAGAGGCAGAAGGGAGGAAACACTGGCCACTGACAATCCTGAACGTGAAGGAAAAAAATTATTCAACAGGGAAAATACACTGGTATCAAGCAGTTTCAAAGTTTCACCTACTGCAATGAAATTTTCAGCTGCTGCATGATAGTCCCAGGTCTGTTGGCTGTTCCCTGCTGACTGTCATCTCTCTGGATAATGAAATAGGGAGGTCTGTTCAGGTGCCTACATCAGTTGTGCACAAGGTAACCCCTACCCGTGGACCTAAGAACAATGCTGCTCTCTAACCCTTTTCCTGTGTGACACCAGGTGACACCCATGGACAGGCAGATGATGAGAAGACAATGACATCAGCTGTGTGATCAGGTTGTCTGTCACGAACTTTTCCATCTCCTAGTCATACATGGACATACCATTGCATATGCACAGATACAGAATAAAGTCACTGCCATGGTGTTACTCTAGAACCTATTTTAAATTCAACAGACAAAACTGTTTTCAGGGTTTCAGTACACAGATGATGACTTAGAATGGACCTTAAAGACTCATCTTATGTGTACAGCTGCCTCACAAGCACAAACAAATAATTCCCATCATTCTTGAAAACCTAAGGAATTTTTAAATATCTCTAGTGAGTGCACAGAGAGAGTGATTCCTAGTCCAGTCAGTCCCTAGATCCACTGTCCTTCCTTATAATTGTAATGTCCTTTCTCACACTGAACCTGGGTCTTATTTCCTCCTACTTTTTCTAAACATATGTAATAGAAGGGACTGCAAATAATCCCCCTTGTCTATGCAGAAAGCTTTCACAGTTTAGAATATTGCTTTTTTCCCCCTCTATTATCTTGCAGACTAAATAACTGTTTTTTGTGTAGCTCTCTTTCATCAGCTACATTTTCCAGGTTGTTCTCATCGGCCTCCTCCAAACTCTTTCCAAATGATCAACATCCTTTCTTAGACTTTTCCAACCATGGAGTTTTGACCTTGGAGCAGGCAAGTAAATGTTATCTTCTACCTAAGGCAGTTAGGATACCTGTTTTTCTCCTCTAAACTTTACTATTGATTATTTTATTCTTAAACAAAGTCCTTCCCCACTGGCCATCTACAGCAGACTGTATGACTTGTTTATCTAGACTTTTAACTTTTCTGGAGATGAGTTTTTGTCTGTACAATGCTTTTCAGATATTGCCTGAAGTTGCTCAAAAATAATGTATGAAATAATTGGACATTTTTTGGCCACTTTTTTCCCCCCAGGTTTACGAGAAATTAAGGCCATAACCTTCAAATTGATGTCTATCACATTAATTTACATATTTCTTATCCATAAATTATATCATTTTTAGTCTCTTTTAGTAAAATCTCTTCTGTTTTCTCAACTGAGATCTCTGTGTTCAAATTGAGACAGAAAATATGCAGGAAGGCAGTCCTAAACTATTCTATTAGCTATTCAGTTTGCAATAAAATAACTAAAGTAACTATATAGCCTGAATTTTTATGTTTTCCCTTGAGAATCTGGCACTTGTTTTTTGACTCAAGTGCACAGGTGGGTTACTGTGCAAATGTGTTATCTGCCAGCATGATGCTGCTCTGAGGGAAAATAAGGAGTGGTCCCACTCTCCCCACAATCTCTTATTTTCTTCATTCACCAAACCCCTCTGGCAAGCCCAATAGTACAATTTCCCTCTTTGCACTGACAGCCCCCATGTTCCTATCTCCCTTGAAGCTTCCCAAGGGTGTTGGAGAAAATCTATTTTCATTTAAGCCTGCTGTCCTCTTATATCTGAGAGCTGATGCAGTTCATACTGCATCCAGGTTCTGCTGGACTTCCAGATTGACATACTGGATTGGAACTACTTCAGGATGTGAAATTACTGGCTGAAGAAATCACAATTACTCTAAAAAATAGCCTTAACACCTAATCCCTTTGGAATATGTGTCTTATTGTTCAGTATTTTGTCCACAGGTAAAGCATTTAAAATATTTGTGGGGAGTAGATGAGATATAAAGAAACAAAATCTGTCATCAACTACTGGAGACTTCAACTGCTAACCCAAAAAAGGAAAGAACATTTTTCAAAATTAAATTAAAACATATTTTGAGACATGACTTCACTCTCCTCTTGTTGAAGAGATGTGAAACAGATAATCTTCTGTATTTCATGCCATACCTACAATTAGGGTGCAGCTGATGTCTGCAGCAAGGAGTTGGAACAAGATGCATACATCTGGTACAACTTGATCAAACGTAGTCATTGCAAACTTTTCTTATACTTTACTCCTCTGAAAATAAGTAACAGCTTTTTAAAAAAGGACCCATCTTTTCCTCATTTTCTTCAAGTTTTTGACATCATACACAAACACCTACTCGTCCTAATGCATAACACAAAAACAGGGATATCTAAATATTAGGAGAGAGTAACTATTAACACATTCTTTCACCACATCTTTTCCTAGCAGCATGTATTGAATATCACATAAAGTGATTTAAATATCTATAATCACATATTAAAACACACTACTATTTACTCTTCCTCAGATTCTCTTCAGAAATAAACACGCACAGTGAGAGGGGCCAGAATAGGTGTAAGTCTACCACAGCAACAAAGCAGCAACAGGCCCTCTCATCTGATGAGTCTACGCATGGAATTGCTCTCTCACACTCCCACTTTTCCATCTAGGATCAGAGCGATCTCACCAGGCAAGAATCCTGGAAAACTCTTGTCTTTTCCTTTTTTTATTTTTTTCTTTTTTTTCCCAGGACTGTGCAAGGACAGCAAGGGGAAAGTTCTGGAAAAATAGCAACAGTGTGTGAGCCAATGGTCTGCTCTGCACAAAGCATGTGTAATTCTTTCCCTCTGCTACTCACACAGTAATTCCCCAGCCACAGCCTTGTATTCTCCCACATCATCATGAGAGGAATGATTCCAACAGATTTCAACAGTCTAGTAGCAAACAGAGCAACCAGCAGTACTGGGGAAAATGTAAGCTGAGAAGATAGACTGGCCAACTAATGAAAAAAAATTTTAAATAAATAAAAATAAATAAAAATAAAAAAGGAAGCTGTGAGATATATTACTGGAATCCAGACAAGAAAAATGTCTGTTCTGGCACCACTGCAGCCAAACAACAATAACAGGTTATGACCCCCACTATACATGGGGAATTAGGCACACAGCCTTTGCATTCAGCTTTCTCACAGGGATATGAGGTAAGGTCATGCCGTGCTGGTTCACAAACTTCTGTAACTCATCATATTATGAAACACAAATTGGCACATGGAGAGAGAGAAAAGGGAAAAGGAACGGAAACTTTGGGGAGGGTGTTCCCATCCTTCCCTCTCATACCCTGACAAAGCTCTTCAGCCACACACTTGGACATTCCCCATCTATTTTATTTCTGTAGAGAGTGTACTGTATTGTTTACATGTCATGTTACATTGAAGCTGGTGAGGGAAGGACTAAACATCTGGAGTTTTGGGCAGCTGTTTTGCAACAGTTCTTGTTTCAAGAAACACTGTTTTCAGTTACCTCTGCATTGTCATGTCAAATCCTGGCCATATTTGAACACTTTTTCTTCTCTGTTGACTGAAAAGATTTCTTTTCTTTTCTTTTCTTTTCTTTTCTTTTCTTTTCTTTTCTTTTCTTTTCTTTTCTTTTCTTTTCTTTTCTTTTCTTTTCTTTTCTTTTC
>NC_031799.1:50324754-50374367 GCF_001522545.3 Parus major | reverse complement strand
TCCCCTTCTCCTCTTTTAGGAAGGATGGTTCATTGCTTTTTCTCTCTGTTTTAATATTTTTCTAAAAAATCAGTACCTTTGGAAGCTCCTACAAGGCCACATGTTTTCTAGAGTTTACAGCTGGGGAGTGTCAGGAGGTGTAGTCTGCCAAAAAACAGGCATCATGAGTGAAAAAAAAACAACCCAAACAAATCAAACCAAACCCAAGCAAAAAACCCAAGCAAAACAAAAAAAAAAAATCAAGTCCCTTACAGATGAAAAAAAAATTCCTTAATCTGAAAGAACTGGAAATATTTGGCCCATGGCTTCTTCTGCTCCTCTGGCACCATGAAGCCCCTGGAAGCAGAAATCTAATAATCACTTCTCCTTAATGGGAACTCCCTTTAATGGGTCCAAAAGGTCAAACACAGAACATTTTCCATCTGAATACCTGCAGGTATGCACTGCTAAGGTGAGTATTGTCTTACTCTCTGTTGAAATACCTCTGTTGACATACTCCTGTGCTATGGATATCATTCTCTTGTCAGTCTGGATTTTAGTGGAGCAGGCTGAAACACTTTCCTGACCTGTATCCCACTGTACACTATATCCCATTGGAACTACAAGAGCTCATAACAAAAGATTCATCTGTTTGTAGAGATTAGTCACATAAACAACTCTTTATTCGCCTACATCTTGCACAGAAGATTGGCTTTGACCCAAAATCCTTTAACTCATCAGAATTTAAGAGAAGGCTGGATGAAAGGATGTATATGTGTGTGAGGATGGCTACGGCAATACCCACTTCAGTTAAAATAATTCTTAATATTTACCTGTGTTCCTTGTTTTCTGGTGGATGTTACACCAGTGAAGGCTCTCTCTTCATGCTCAAATGAAAAAGTAGGTCAGTTGTCATGCCCTGTGTGCTGCTGGAAGAAAACACTTCCGTTTTCTCATGTCTGTGAAATCACCAAGTTGCAAAAGAAGTGAAATCCAGGTATGTGTTTTCCTGATGAATAACCACAAACATTACTGCTGAGGTACCCCAGCTGACCTGATAATTTGCTAATACTAATAATTTGCTAAAGATAATAATTTGCTCTAGGTGATCCCAAGGTCTTTGTTTTCCCTTTTCTTCTCCATGTCTCCTCTGTTGTGATGGGTAGATGTCTTTTGCAAAACTGACCTGGGGTTCCTGAAGGACACTGAAGAACATCTGGCCTAAAACCACAGCTTTCACACATATTTTTTTTCTTTGAAGAAATACTACTATGCATACCTAACTAGTGGTAGGTTTGGATTTTTTTCTGCAAAGTTAAGGTACAAATACCCTTAAAAGAACTGAAAATTTAGATCGTCAGTTGTTCTATCTCTTCATTTCACACTCCTCTGTGAAGCAGGGTAATTTTTGTGGATTCTCTCATTTGCTAAAGTGTCTCTATTCAACACAGATAATGAATATCAAGAAAGACTTCAGCTTAGCATAAAAGTCACCCTGCATTTTCAGAATGAGGCATGTTTTGAAGTCCTAAAAAAGACAGAGGAAATCTTCTTATGAGCATGGAAAGATTCCCATTAGTTTTCGAATCAACCTTTAAAAAATCCTGAGGTAACCCTTTTGGATTGGTAAATTGATACCAAGAACAACAGTAAGGCTGAAATTTAGCAACAGCTAAGTACATCTTACCCTGAAACAGACACTGTAAAACATTCTCTACAGTCATCTGAACAAGCTATTTTGACTTTGGCATTGCTTTATAACCAACCAGTTGGCATTATCCACAAAGCCCAGACATCACAACTGTGGAGATTAAGAAAAAACAACTTGTAGTCTGCCCTCAAAAGTTATAAAAGAGAGTAGAACCCAATGGACAATGAATGAAATAGTAAAAAAGAAATTCAAGAAATAGTAAAAATGCTATTTCATGGCCCCATATGACTTTGTACTCTTTTATCTGGGAGAAAAAGGGTGCAAGGAGTTCTTACCTGAAAACTCTTGACTTAACTCTTTGGAGAGAAAAGTACTAAAAGAAATACTGAAGCTCTGAATATAGAATTCCATTGCAGAGACACAACAAGGGAGGCTTTAAAAAACATTGAACAGTATTTACTAAAAAAACTATTCCATTTTCTGTATTATGCATCAATCATTCTCCAAACAATGAGTATGACTGGACTTGGTTAATATTCAAGTACAGTGAGAAATTGTATTATACCTCTCCCAAAATCTGTATCCTTTTTTTTTTCTCCTTCTAAACTAACAAATATCTGAGAAAAAACAGTTCTGCTGCCAGTCACTGTGAAAATGAGTTTTGGTGCTTAATACATCATCTTACATGGTTTGTAAGAGATCTGGTATTAGTAATACGTAGATGTAAAAGTAAATAAAGCATTATAGTCCCACCTGAATTTTCTCTGATATAAGTTTGCAGAACTCAATTTCACAGGACCAGCAAACTTTCTGCTCACCATCCCTTTTACTTACGTATTTTTTTAAAATCCATTTAAATAAACAAAATGTTTCTGTTTTCAGCCTCTTCCATTCAGTCCTCCCAGTTTCACTCATTCCAGGCTGTTCTCTTCCCCTATGTTCTTTCAGTTGCAGCAAGCCTCCACTTACAACTTTTCCCAAGTGCAGCGTTGAATGCTTTGTTTTTAATAGCATTTGGAATAACGCTAACAATTTTCATATTGCTAATACCAGGCATGGGAAGTATTCTAATGCTTGCAAATTGACAGCAACTGAGCATAAGACCCACAAGATCTCTGAGCCCATGGACCCCTCCTTTTCTTGTCCCTAGCTGTACAAAGAATTATACAAGACAATTTTGAAAAAGGCTGAAACTCAGTGGGACTACTTGCATGTGAAAATTGATGTATTCCAGAGTATCACTGCCATATTCTGTCTTAAAAACGTGTTTTCTTTGGACATATATAATTGGTTTGATTATAACAGTTTCAGTTGTGACTGGAGTAGAGTGAAAATAGAGAATGATATAATGTCTTGAAAAGCATTTGAGAAAATAGAGCATTCAAAACAAATCAGTGTAAAGCTGGGAAGGCTCTTCAGACATCCAGGCATGGATTTCATCTTAATCTGAAAGATGGCTTAAGGTTTTCTCTGGTTCCAAATTTTTCCTATTTGTTTTATGGTGGACCCAATTAAAAAAAATCAGTGTCCTGTAGGTTAAACAAAAGAAGATCAAATGCATTTGAATAGCTTTCATTTAGCTTGGTCTTGCCCTGGTTTTCAAAATAAAGAGTATGAAGGTATGACATCCATATGAAATGTCAATAGGAGCAAATCATATTCTGAACTAATCAGAAAATTAGTTATTCTCAATTCTCAAAAAATAAATAGACACACACATTAAAAAACAAAACAAAACACCAAAAAAAAATGATGCAAGGACCCCGATAAGGACCCTGATTTCCCAGTGTTTACATTCCCTGTACTCGGGGGCAGCAGCAGGCAAAGAGGTTTAATAAATTAATATCCATTAATTTTAACGCAGCTGTTAATTTAGGTTAATTTTAATGTATCTGTTCTATTTACAGTAATAGCTGGTCCAAGTATGAGAATTTAACAACAACCCTTTTCACTTATTTTTAAATTTTTCTGTGAAAATATATTGACCAGAACAAGTTTTCTAGCACATTTTTAAAGGTCTTAAAAAGGGTTAAATTTTCCAGACAAATTCTAAAGCTTTTCCATATGGCTCCTAGCTGCTAAAGGTCAAATCATAAAACAGTGTCAGCTTAGTTTTCAGAGATTTTCCCTCTCTAAGTGAAAGTATGAAGCCAAGTGACAGACCAATAGATTTTTCTTTGTTTAGGTTGTACTTTTTTTCTATACCAAATAAATTAGTAAAATGTATTTAAGGAAATTATTTGTACTCACTTTCTTTGCCTTCATGTTGCAGAAGAACTGCACCAAGTGATCTTAACAGAAAATCTGAGGCAAACCATCATCTCAATTCTTTCTCAATTTTCCTATCTGTTATGTTTTATTACTTAATAAAAGTAATAAACTACCACGTGTCTTTATATACACAGTATTTCATTGAATAAGATTTAGTTAAGTACAACTATATTTTTAACTGAAAATATGGGGCTTGTTTAGTTAGCACTTAAAAAATAATTTGGTAAATTTTACAACAGAATTGTCAAAAACTAATGTCCTTAAGTTTTGCTTTTGAAAAACACCATTTTTGAAGTCTTAGAGACCTTTTAGACAGCTCATGTAAAAAAAAGTTAAGAAAAAAAGTGGTTCTCAAAATCTGACTAGATGGGCTTGTTTGACATTACTTGGAAAGAACAGCTACTTGGCTGGCACACAGTATTCTACTGTGTCCTTAGGACATACAATATTTCAAATAGATTCCACAGTTGAGGATTTAGGCAGGAGAAGGAAAGGTAAAACCTTGGAAAACAATAGGAGAACTAAGTTTCTATGTAACTAATTTCTGAATCACTGTTTTTTTTTCTCCATGGAGAAAGCAGCTGCAAATGTATATTTCTGTAAAAGCAAACTAAATGCTATACAAGTATATAGTACCAGACATAAACAAGGGCATCAGTGATGAATTCTTCCAGTGCCTTTTTTTGTCACAAAAAAAAAAGGGTGTGTAAAATCCAACCACCAGTTAGACTTATTATTAAAGCTTAGTATGCACCCTCAAGCCTGAAAAAGTGGACAGTCTTCCCTTTTATGCATGAAAGCGAAGTGTGTATGAATGTGTGTCTTCTTGTGTTTCACAAGCTCAAGCTGGAAAACACAACCTGTCTGCAAATTGGTGGTTCAGAATGTAAATAAACCCACTCAGGATGAACTGCTATTGTTACAAGCTTTGGGATGTTAAGTCACTTTTAGATTTGTGCATGGCCTGAAACCTGCTTGGGCTGGCCAAACTACAAAAAATGTAACTGATTGTCCTGGGGTGACCTTATGATACCTGTATCCCCAGTCACCTGGTTTATGTTACATGTTAAGTTCTGCACCTTTCAGACTGGTTCTGAGAGCAAAGAGGGGAAAGAAGAAGCCACGGTTTGTTTTCAGAAGCTGCACTCACTCCCCCACATCCCGCTCCTGGACTGTGGTGTCTGCAGCACAGACAGACAGCGGGACAGAGCTCTACTTTGCTTTTAGTTAGTTTTTAGCTAGCTGAGGCAGAGAAGTTCCCTGAACTTTGCTTTTCCTTTTTCTTTGGATCTGTTCAAACCTGCTCTGGGCTGAAGACCCAGACAAACCCCAGGAGCTCTCACCTGGGGCCCACCGGGGCCTGGGCCTCGGCACTTTTCAGTCCTGGAGGGACCGATGAGAGACTGAGCAAGTCCAGCTACATCACAAGTAAAGGACTTTCTGAATTTACCATCTCTTCAGAACAGTGAGAGGTTCCATTGTTGAGTATTATTCATTTTTTACACCTGTGAATACTTTGCTTGTTAAATAAACAGGTTTTTCCACTTTTCTCCATGGAAATCTTTTCCCAAACCAGCTGGGGGACGGGCCAACTGAGCCTGCTTTCTAGAGGGACTCCTTTTGGAGGTTTCCTCCCAAAATTTGGTCTAAACCAGGACACTGATAAATGAGGTATTCAAGGTTTTTCAAACTCCTAATTAAAGAAAAAGAACTTCGTTTACTACATCCCTCCTACCTGAGATGCCTATTAAATAGGTTTTCCTTTATTTATTATGTAAATATACTTCCCCACTTTTTTTTAATTTACCACTACACTGAATCATAGGTTATTAAATTTCTAACACTTCTAATGCTTTCTTTCACCACACCATGCAAATAAGTACAGCTTTTACATAATAGTGTAAAGTTTAAACATTTCCCAGCTCATTTACACATACTGGCTAATATGAACAGGATCCACTATTCAATGGTGAAAAAACAAACCATTCCTTTACTAATTATTTTTTTTCTTGCTTGTATCAGTTAGCCTAATCATACACTAATATCAATTCCCACAACAAAATCCCTTTCAGCTTACGACCCATGGAGTTCCCTCCCTTCAGAAAACCCTGTGAGAGGTTCAGGAATCTCTGAACACTCAGAGAGATGGGTGAAGCCACTCTTGGGCTACTACCTGGCTTACCCCAGCCAACAGGCTTTGTTAGCCACTCCCCATGCTCACTGCACAGTAAGTTGGGCAGACAGAATCTCAGACACAACTGTTAGCAGCTCATGACTGTCTTTCCAGAGATCTCCAGTCCCCAAATTCCATCTTCACCATCAGGCCCAAGTCTGCTCTTGCAATTCCCTACCAAAGTTTCTCCCTGAGCAGCCTGTGGTCAGTAGGTCACATTTGCTTAGCTTTTTTGTTTTCTATTCCTATATTTTCTTTGAAAAGAGGAATGCCTTGTTTGCTTTCCCAGCCTCCAAAGCTATTCACTCAATACTGAATGCTTCTGTATCTCTGGGATATAGAATGGGATATTTCTATATTTACTGGGGTGCATTTTTTGCTCACCTCCCTCTACAACAACACAGCTTTTTGAAGTTGATGCAGCTCTCCATTTCCCCCTAGATGGTCTAAGCATCTAATTAAAATTATGGAGGGACTGGACATGGGGTTGTGCTTTTGGGGCATCTACAGGATTAACTGTTAAAACGGTGGTGGTGCTAGTGGGAACACTGAAAGAAGAAGTTATTTAATTTCAGAGATGAAACATGCACGATTAAGACAACTCTTCAGAGTCACAGCATACAAGCCCAGTGAAAATGGTGTGTTTTATTGAATAGACAGGCTACATTTCCTCTTACCTCCTGAAAGATGCCCAGAGCTGCCAACTTTCAAAATAAATACCACACCCCCCAACTTTAAAGCAAACAAAAATCCTTTAATAATCTACCATCTGCAGGTATCTTGCTCTCACATGCTGACTCTGTAATGTCTGACAGTTACTTTCCCTTCCTGATTGGGCATCCATGAGCGTGATTAGATACCATTTTCTAGGACCTGCTGTTCTCCCCCGTGCTCTAATATGAAACAAGTAATGCCCTTCTGATTTACATCTGACCTTGACAAGGGTGTTTCTCATTTCCTCTCCTCTTTTCCCCTCCTAATCCTTCCTGAAAACATGTGCCCGCTGAATAAATTGGATCCAGTGCTTCTAATTGGCATCTTCCTGGTATTTTTGCCTGTGGTTGAATTTTACAAGGGTAAGATCCTTTTAAAGGGACAGGGGAGACGATTTCCCCTTTGACAACATACCAGCCGTGATCTTTGCTCCTGTTACCCGTCACCATCTCTATGTGTGCCTTGAGTGGTGGTGCTCTGCCTGCTAGGACAGTGCAGTTTGATGAATGCCATGCTTCAAAGACATGCCAGCAAAACAATCTTCTGCAGAGAGGTGCTTAAAAGTAGAGGCAACCAGCCCATTTAAGCATGAATTTAACAAAGCCTTTTTCCCCCTCTCTTGAGGCAGGTCATCTTGGCCTGAAAATGAGATAAGAATGATCATTTATTTATGGATTATAAATCAGAATAGGTAAATGAGAAAAGAAAATTAGCATAGCCACTAGGAGAATTTAAGCCATTTCATCAACAAACCATATTTGGGTCTGAAATAATGAACTTGCAGTCTCCAGTATGCTGCATTAGATTCCATTCTGAAAACACAAATTTGTTCCAAGACCCATAGGCTACTGCTTAAAAGTTAAGGTAACATTGTTCCTTGACCACTTCCCCTTTTATTAATCAAATTAATTTTACACAATGACTGAAAACAGACAGTAAATTTTTTTCTTTCAAAATGGAACTAATGTCAAATTTCAGTATTGCAGTGGTTTCCAATAAAAGATGAAGCATTTTTAGATTCCTTTTCCCTTTATGTGCATCAGTGCCACAACCAAACTAGCACTGAAGTCTGTAGGAATTACTTACTGACAAAAACTATCACAAAATAGAAGTGTACTAATTTTTTAAATTATAGCTGTATGTTCACTTCCTGATTCTTGTTAAACTGTTCTCTTTATAAGACCTCCTCCAATAAAATGTCACTTGCAAGAAATGTGCACTGTTAAATGTCACATTAGCATCCCTTGACCTTCTTGTATTTTCAGGATGTGGCTGAATGCCTGCTATTAGAGGCAGCCTGCAGTGGGACACATGCAGGGCACAAGTAAAAGACCACTTTTTGAAGACAATGAAGACGTTAAATGGTTCACAGAATTTCACTTATGGTTTGAGAAGAAAAAGGATCAGGATAATTGTAACCCAGATCCAGTACACAGCTCCTTTCCACAATCGCATGCTCCAGCATCAAGGCCTGGATTGCCAGCAAGGAAAGCCAAGTCCTGCAGGACCAAGAGAGTGGAAGAAAAGTTCATCTGTCAAAAGATCAAGGATGCATTCAGGTTATCACTCACTTAAAATATTTCCTTCAAAATGCTTTGATTAGATGTGTTTTCCTTTGTAAAAGATTTGTTCCAGAAAGTTTTGAACCATGGCAGGGGACAGGAGGGTGTTAATAATCAGGCCTTTCTATCAAAAGAGACATTTGCCAGAAAAATGCTATAGCGAAAACAAGCCTCAACAATGCTTCAGCTTTTATTTACTTCAGCTATATTGAGAGTGGGAACAAAGCAAAACCAGATCCATCCCTTAGTCAGAAAATCCTATGACATTACAAAAAGACAGAAAACCTAACAGAATTCAACAGGTTAATTTAATAAAAGGTTATTAGAGGGAATTCTGCACACTGGCTTAAGACCTGGTTTCCTAACACTGTTGAAATTCCATTCTGCTGCAGTAATTTCATATACATAGAAGAATATTTTTATCAATTTCACTGTTTTCTCATTCTTTATTGAAAGAACACTAAATGAAAAGAACACAGCAAAACTGCTCAGGGAAAACAGCCGGTTTTAATCACTCCTGCTCCTCATACCTCTCCATATCACACAGAGAGAAAAGTAGCTTTTAGACAAATATGCCACATTAAAGAGCCAGCATGCAGTTTTAAAACTCAGAGGTTTTCAGGGATTTGGAACTGCTGGGGTATGAGACAAGGAGGGAAGGGAGAGATTGTCTTCCCTTAAGTTTGGCATAATCACATGGAAAAGATGGCACTGAACCAAAATTCCAGAGAGTCCAAAAATTTCCTGCTGACTCCCCCAATCCTGATAATGCACTGAACTTCATATTGGTTAGGTCGTACAAACAAACGGAAGTCTGGGGATGCAATCTGCTGTCTCTGTCCCTAAAATATCAAATATTCATGTTCAATATGGGCTACTCAGGACAGATGCCAACTGCCACAGAGCTCCCACCTGATTTAGCACTTTAGGAAGGTACTTCTCTGTGCTGTTAGCAGCCTGGCTTCCAGAAAAGGTGAACATCCTACCTACATCCACTTCATACACCTGATGAAATCAGACCTTCAGCATGGCTCCTAGGAGATCTACTTTCAGGACAACAGCTGGCTCTCCAAGGCACCCATACATATACTTAAGGGTTTGCCCACTGAACTGACAATCACCCCAAAGGTTGCACATACAGAAACATTTGATCAGAGTCATCCACCTACTAAAAAGAAAAAGTAAAATAAAATTAAGAATGTGAATCAGATGTCTGGAAAAAGTTAATCAGTGAAGAGAGATTTTCATTATGCTTACTTTTTGTTCCCACCCAAATAATTTTTATTCTAATGCCATGGGCCAACAACAAAAAATGTGAATGTCATCATAATTAGATTTAGGTATCTCTCTGTCCATTCTCAAGTTCTTAGAGTAAATCCAGAATGAAAGAGCTGCAGTACTTCTCAGATTAGAAAGCTTTGACTATAAGTATGTATTCTCTTTTATTTAGAAACACATTATCTTAACTACATCTTAGACACAGATACAAAGATGTAATTCAGTAAAGAGCCTGTACCAAACTTTCATGTTGCAAAAGTTTGAGTCCAGAATTAATCACCATGCATCTTGTGAAAAACAGACTATCGACTCTTATTTTAGCATAGGGAGGAATGGTCTTTAAAATGCAATAATAAAATAAAATAAAAAAAAAAAAGGAGGGGAAGATTCATCCCTAGGAAGACAACCAGCTTAAATCAAATCAATTTGTCACAGATAAGTAGCATCCATAATGATAACTCTAATACTGACCCTAGAAATCTTAGTACTTCAGAATTTGGATGCTAAATCTGAAAGATCAGAAAAGCAAGCCCATTTTCTGGCTACCATGGGAAAAGAAAACAAAGCCACACTATAGTACTTTGATATATGACCATTTACCTTCAGTTCTTAGGAAGCTACAGGTCTGTCATTGATGAGAAGAGGGAGGTAGCTGTGTATCCTCTCCATGAATCTGTGAAATGAATTAACAGACTTCTACACTTTGTATTGGGAAATAGAACAAAAAAAATAATTTCACAAAGGTAAGACAGCAAACACAAGCCACCTTCTGCCTGCATAGTATTATGCATACCTCAACAAAGCAAGAACTTGAAGGACGAGACAGTGTGAACATCAGACATGGGATCACATGCCCACCATGGGGCTGACTCCCTCCACAGATATGGATAAGTTATTAAATATTATATTACATATAGTCAGGTTTGATTTTAACTGCATTTATTCTTGATGATCAAAGTACCTATTGCCAGGGACTTACCTGACACAGCAAGCCTTTAATAAGAAAAAAAAGAGAAAAAAACTCAAAAATAAAGTTGGATTTTTAGGTCCTGCAGCTACATAAGCTTTAGGCAGTGAAGCCCTTTGAGTAGTGCCTGTGCAGCACACGGACTGGTGTGCTCCAAATGAGGTCACCATTCTTCTCCTGGAAGGGAGGCTGCAGGAGAGGTGAGCCAGAGGGCGGACAGATGTGAGTCTGCAGTGGGGAGGGGGAAGAGGAGGGAGAGATGAAATAGGCAAATGTGGAACATGCACAGAGCACTTAAAAGCTGCACATTATGCTCTTCAACACCTCTTCTTTCTCCCCTGACATCCCAGTACCTTCAGATTACGAAGGCAGCCCTCATTACAATGCTGGTAAATGAAGTTATTTTTAAAGAAAAGCTGACCAGCTGGAAGTCTTAAAACATCAAGAGAGGGGGAAAAAAATAAAAAAGGAAAAAAAAAAAAAGCAAATCTGAAGTCTCTGGATTTCAACACAGACATGAATGTGATATTCATGAGGAATAAATGCCATGCTGTCATAACCAATGAGTCAAACCTGCCATGACTGACTGAAGTGGTGAACACAGTCTGAATGTAAAGCTTCAGGGAAGAATAAAGGGCTGAACATGGGTGAGACTCTGCTCTCTGAAAATAGAGATGTGGCTGTGGGAATTTGTCCCTCAGATCCCCGTGGGGCTCAGAAAGCAGAGCTGACCACAGACCAAATCAATTCTTCACCTTACACACACAGTATCAAGGGCCTGTAAGACTGGGCAAGAATTAAAATCAGGCACTTTGGGAAATGAGAAAACCAAGCATAGGACTATCAGTGTCCTTCTCAGAACAGTATCGCTCTGGTCTGGGTCCTTGCACAGGCTCTGCCAGACAGTCCCCTCTGGTTGTGCTGCAGCTCTTGCATTGCTTTGAGATACCTTGCTTCCACTGGCAGTTTTCTTAACCTTAACCTTTCTTAGTTCCTTAGCCTAAGGAATTTGCACTCTCAAGCATGAAGAATGCTGTCATGGAAATTTTATCCCATTTTGCAATGATGATGGATGCTTCATTTTTTCATGGTAATATCAGACTCTTTTCAAATCTGCAATGCTTGTTTACACAGTGATGCTTGCAGCAGCAAGATTCAAAGGTTAACTTCATGGTACTATTCTGTACTTTCAGTTCATGTCATTTCATGCTTTTTCACCCTTCAATTTAACTGACCTCAACATTATGAGATTATTTAAAGAGGACACCAGAATGACCTACTTTGCTCTACACATTTTTCATTCATCCTCTATAACACCCCCTTTTCTCCCCCTCTGACCTAAGAAGTTCATTCTTTTTACCTTTTCATAAGGAACAGCTTGTTATCTTCAAAAATAAACCATTGACTGTCAATATGAGGAGATGGAGAGGCATGGTAAGAACATACTGTGAGGCTGAATGATATAATTACAATTACTTTCCTGTCTATTTTCTGCCTTGTTCTCTATGCTTTTATCCCTAATGTTTCAATAAGATGCACTGAGCAGACCTTTTAGTCCCAGGTCTGCCTTTCTGATAATGTGGAAAATGTTATGGTTTTGTTTGCTCAAATGCACTATAAATATTGCATGGCTTTTGAGTGTGAAAGACTTGAAACACCAGAAGGTAGAAAAAGCTATACTGTAGGGCAGAAATGTTTTCTGGTGTGTTAAAGTGACCATCCGTGCAAATCTTCTATTTCATCCACACACCAAGAGCTGTGCCTCACAGGGATAAAAGCAGAACACTCACCATCTTCCAGGAAGCTTCTGGAGAAGTCTCCTCAGCAGCATAATCACCCTCTTGCATTATGACATTTCCAGGCAACCTCCAAGCCTGCAAAATCAGAGGCTAGCAGATTGGGCCAGTTAAGCTGAAAAGGTTTCTTAGAGTAGATAGCAGAGGTGTAGCCCAGCATGATGGTAAAGTCTTCAGACTGAATGTCAGTGGCAACCTCGGTCTTGACAAACCCTCTCACACTGTCACCCAGAGTCTTTTCTCATTTTCCATATTTTCTCACTTAAAATAATCTCTGCATACCTGTGTTGCTCATAGTAAAGGACTCAGGCTTAGGGAAGTGGTCCCAGAAAAGCAGGGTGTGATGTGATCAAATGAGCCATGGTGTACCTGAAGATAGCTGCCTCTCCCACAGCTGGCAGAGTGCACAGACACATGATAGTGGCTGAACCACCGGTGTTCTGGCATTCACACACTGCCTGCCACTTCTCTGTGACCCCAGTGACTGATGGCATGAGGGAATGAAGAAATGCCAAGCCTTGGACAGCACAAAGAAACAAACTTCACCAAAATCCACTTGTGACTCCAGTGGAACTTTGAGAGTTGTTGGAAATTTAATGGGCCTGCTTGCATGTTGGTCACTACAAATCATTTACTTTAATGCAAATGTCACAGCAGCTTCATTAACAATAAATGATAAATCTGAATTTGCACTACAGAGACCAAGGACGGAATCTGTGAATTTTTCAAGTTTCAGTTAAAACCCTAGCTGCAACTTACAAAATGATCTATGCTGAGATGTAAAATACCATAGCAAACTTTTTTTTCCTTTTTGCACTGTGCCAACACTTACCATTTTTATTTGTAGCTTCTCTTTTTTTTAAGGCTTTCTTTCCCCTGCAATCACCTGATGTAACACAGCCCACAACACAAGGACTAAATGTAGCCATTATGGACATAGCGTGCTAAACACTGCTCACTGGCTCTTGTGCCATAAAGAAAACACAGTTACATTCATTCACAGAGAATGGCCATATTCATGGCACTTGTTATGCTACTATTTTTACTTCAACCCTACAGTTAGATTTTATATTTTCAATAGTAGAAAAGGGAGAAACTTTCTCACTGGAATCTGGTTCCTAGTTCTTGGGACCACATAAAATGAAGGACATTGTCTAGCAATGATGTGAGAGCAATAAAAAAAATCAAAGGGTTAGAAATACGGCTTGGGTGTTACAGAAGACTGTTTGGTGCACTAGAGATGGACTATTTATACAGCTAATCCTTTTATAAAATTTTCTTGTTTTCCTACAAAATGGACAACACCACTTACGAGATGAATGCATTCCCACGTGTTAGTAAATACAGCATGAGTGAACTAGTAGTCTACTACACTGGGCTCCTTGCCCTTTGAAATCAGATGAGTCATGAAGTACCAGGGCAGTCCTGTCCTGTTTCACAGATTTCATCTTCACAAAGACAGACCTGAATTAAAAGTGCAGGTCTCATAAAGCTAAAGAAAATAAACTACACAGTCCTGCTTCAATGTTTTGTTTCTACAGTGGTTTTCGAAGGAACTGGGCTCATAACTCAGGGTTCTAGTGTAATTTCATTGTGTTATATATTTGTTACCTTTTACCAAGCAGTGACTGTGCAATGCATGAATCAGAAGATATCAAGAGCTCCAAACTTGTGCCCAGGTTATACTGGTTAAATTTCTTTGTGTAACATTTTTTTGATCTCAGAGCAATGTTAGCAGAACCTCAATCTATCCTTTCAGAGGATGACAAAATGCCAGGCCTTCAATTTTTGGATGAGACTGCATGAAAGCTGTGGTACTGTTCACGTTTGCAGTACAATAGCCCATTTTGGCACAAGAGCTTCCATAGAAATACATAGGACTTTGGGATAATACCTATTTATGTTTCAATATGAGGTGCAGAAATTAAGGAATCTCAGATCTCTGCCATGAAGTAATCCATTAAATCAACTCCCAAAAAACAGTGACAATTTCTTCTCTGACAAAGCTGTTTTAAGCCATTTGACAAGAACAAAACAATTTAAAAAGCAGAGCACTATTTTGATGTTATATTATGCAAAGTAGCATACTTTAGTAATGTATTTCTTAAACACATTTCAACATTTTACAGAAAGGTAACTGCTCTTTAGAAAAGCTAATTTGAGATGGCAAATTATGGAAGAATATATTAATATTTGTTCAAATATATGTGCTTTCAAATTGTACAATATTTATTTTTCACATTCTTTTTTCCTAATATTTATTCTAAATATGCTGTACGTTTTTATGCATGGTAAGAAATCAGGTGGAACATGTGTTCTTAAAGAGAATATGTTTTTTACTTTGTAAAGTACCTGGAGAAGTAGCAAGAGCAGATGTGGAAATTGAAATAAACCTTTAGAAAATAACATGAAAAATACCTCAGGTGCATGCTGTTTGTTAGCTATGGGTTTAGATCTCTTGCAGTCTGCTGTGTTCTATCTGGTCTAGGAGTAAAAGAAAAGCTCCTGTTGTTGTATTCTTACAGATTTAGGAAGTCCAGTAAGTCAAACAGTGAATACTCTTTTAACAGTCACAAAACCACAACTATTTCCTTGGTTTTATTCACCCCTTCAAATTAAAACTCTGATTTCATTTAAATTATAGAAAAGCTAAGATTTCATCCAGTGTCCACACCGATCTGCACGTTTAAAAGACTAGGAAGTACAAGATCTCCTGGGTTTTCTTTGAATACAGAAACATAAAAAGAGTGAGCATCAAATCTGCTGCTTGCTTCCCAGACAGTCAGTGACCCCAGAGTGTTCTGACACCCGCTCACCCTGAGTCCCACCTGCTTTCACGCCTGCTGTACAGGGCAAAGAGAGTGTACAGTTCTCCTACATGGAAAAGCTGGCACAGCAGCACCAGCTTCTTCAGGTCCACCCAGTGAGAGAAGCTCCAAGGCAAAAACTGACAGGCACAAACCCTCTGGTTGTGCTGCCTCGCATCCACCCTCTCTCCCCCTTCTTCTCCATGCAAGAGGTCCCAAAAGTTATGAAAATACTGAATCCTGGTGCTTTTTGTTTTTAATCAGGGGGAGAGGAGGTGTGGGGGGAAGGGGAGTTTTGGCAGCCAGCAGAACACTTTACCATGCTCTGATGGGAAGGACTCCAGCAAGGACAATAGCTCACTTGTGCTGGGCCCTACCACATCAGTGTCACACAGGAGGCGTATGCGGAGGTCACAAGGAGCAGACCACTGCCCAACTATATTTTCACAGGAGGAGATGTAAACCTGATGGACTGCAGGAACATTACACACTGGACCTTGCTGGCAGGCTGGTCATATACAATAACAAATTTGCAGTTAAGGAGCACAGGGGTTTAATGAGCTTCCTTTCAAAGAAATTCTTTCCCCTCCAACCAAATTTAGGCTTTTTCATTCTTAGTCAATGCTAGAATACTGCAACACCTCAATTATAATCCTAATTCAGCACCACAACCAGCATGATGAATTTATTTTGTTGGACAATTATTGGATTATCCAATTAATTGGATTTCAAAGCAGGGTGTGGGAGGGGAAATCACACAAAAACTTGCTATTCCAGCATGCAGAATAATCTGAATTAATGTTCTCTGAGTATTTTGTACATCTCTGGTCAATAATTCTATAGAATGGATACCCTTGTGAAGTCGTTTCTCCCACAAGACGCCAGTAGCAGGATCTACCATTTTCAAATGCACAACGTAGTGGGTAGAACCACCTTCTCAGACTCCTGATTTTCATTAGAATAAAACTTGCAGGAGTTACGAGGAAAGAATTAAACCTATCTCTTAAGTTTCACAAGAATTTTAGAACATGTCTTTGGAGGAGTTTTCTATTGATAGATATAGCCAGAAGTATAGAAATACAGGTGTGTAAGGACTTGACTGCTTGGACAAGTTTTATTTCATGCAACCAGCAAGGAACCGTGAGCTAGACATTCCTTCTGGAAAGAGAATTTCCCAATTTTTCCTTCATACTAAAAAGTCATAAATGATATTCTCTCAAAATGAATAAAAAATGATAATTCAGAACCAATAGACTCAAATCATACAGTCTTATCATAAAAGGACTAGAGCAAGATCAAAATCTTGGGACCCTCCAAGAACACAGAATTAAGGTGAGCATCTGAGAAAGTGATCTGCGAGCCACACTACAAAGGAAGGAAGTTATTCCTCTCCCATTACCTCTGAAACAACTGCTCCTGCTGTTTTGACCTAGGGAATTCATTTTTTATTAACCCTGACAAAGCGAGTAAGGCCAAGCCTTTTGTCTTGAAAAACAGACCACTGCCAAGCTTCTGTTGTGCATGCAGAATTCAGAGTTTGGGTATGTCTGGCTGGTGACATGTTACATCTTAGTTTGATTTCCAGTATCAGATGAACCCTCCAAGTGATGAGCCCAGGCCCAATAGGGATTTTAGAAGAAGGCCTCTTTCTTCCGTAGCCTGGCTGAATAATCTTGCACAGTAAGCACTTTTGCCTTTCTCCTCCTTGTTGACTTATTCCAACATACACCCAGAGATGAGGAAAAGGAAGCCCCTCTTTTCATGCAACATTGTTCTCCTGGAATTTGACTAAATTCAAGAGGCCTGCCACTAGGCTTAGCCAAGAAGGCACAGAAAGGTTGTCTGGCACTCCTCTAGTCTCACTTTCTCGGAATAGGTCAGTAATACACACATGAGTCTATTTACCTCACCCAGACCCTTACACTGGATGCAGAAAGAGGCTGTCCCATGGTTCCAGGGCACCATAGGATTATCTTAAGTCTGAAATAGCCATCCCACAGCTGTATGGAAATTCCAGTAGAAGACAGACTATGTCTCTGATAAGCAACAGGCTTCTAAACTGTTTGATTTCATCATTAAATGAAACTCTGAACACATCTACAGTTCTTCCAGCTCTTATCTATGTCTCTTCCTACTTGTCTTTGTAGAGGAATTAATTTTGTTTAGGAGTGTTTATTTTTTTGTAGTCTTACTTGTGAACTAAACTTAATGTGCTATTTCAAGTGACTATCACTTCAAGCTTCTAAATCTATATACCAGCATGTAAAAACACATTCATAGCCATATTCATTGGTATTTCAGACCCCTAGAACTCAATCTGCCTCCCTTTTTGTTCTTTTTTTTTTTCCTTCCCACAGGAAATTTTTGGTAACAAACATTAGAAAAATAGAGGAAGATAGCTAGTGGGTAACACAACCATCTGGCTTACAACAGTTCTTTAAACACCTACTGAAAATACTGAATTCTGTGTATTCTCAGTTCTTTATTTTCTGTATTTCTTTCATACACAGTCAATAATTCCTTATGGAATGAGACTTCCATATCAAGTCTCAGTGGTATGTATGAGTTATTAAGAGTGTAGACCAATCAAAAAGTAAGTCATGATTATATCAGCAAAAACACCTCTATCAAGGATTAGAGAAGAGGGGAAGAAAGGTTGGGCCATGGAACAAAGGAGAAAGTTAGACTGAACTTGGAAGGCAAGTGCCATGCTCAGCATCAGCTATCATGAGAAATAATTTCACTATTAATAGCTGTTTCTTAAACCATACATGAGAAAGTTAAACACATGAAGGCCTGAACAATGATTTCTGAGAGTATATAAATTCCTTAGAGCATTCTTAATACCCTACATGCCCTACAATGACTTGTTGTTGCTGTTGTTTTGTCTATTTATTTGTTTGCTCTACCTCTTTATACTTGTGGTGTTATTTGTTTGCATATTTGAACCTGTGGTACCTGTGTAGAGCTGCCTGAAAAATCTTTTTTCCCAGGTGTACTCAGATTAAAAGAAATAAAATTTCTCTGCACAGAGAGACAACCATATTTGTTTAGTGAAGAAGTTAAACAGGAAGCAAAAGCAAGTGCCAATACATCAGAAGAATTTTAGAGTTGATTAATTCCATGTAGTTTTACATATGGTAGAATGCCACTGAACAGGAATCTATTCAAAAGCCTTCACTTAAGTGTATTTCATTTGAAGAAAATCAAGGCAAGACCTATTTCCATTAAGTTTTCAAGGAATTATTTTTCCATTCATTTTTTGTGTAGGAATTCAAAGAGGAAGAAAATTTCATGGAAGGTTTCCCAGATAAAAAACATGGCAGATGAGGAAATAATAGTACTGGTTTGACATACTAGACTTTTTGGAAGGTTTTACATTACAGAGGAGAAAATATTTTCTAAACTTTTGGTGAACTTTGGCAGCATATTTGAAAATTTGTAGATACAAATTAAAGAGCACAGATATTAAATTCTCAGTAAAAAATTGCAACATTTGGAAACATGAAAATCTAGTATTTAAGTTTAGTAGCTATTAATGGGACTGTCACACTGCAAAAATAATCCTTACTTATTCTGTAACTGTACTGCATGGTTTTCTTAAACTTCCTCTAAAGTAGCTGCAAGTGCCAAGGACAGGATATGAGATGGGATGGCCCACTGGTCTGAATAATTTCTTTGAACCCATGCCAATCTCATGGTTTAATCCCAGACAGCAATTACCACACAGCCACTCGATCACTAACCTTCTGTTGGAATGGGGGAGGAAATCAAAATGGTAAAAGTGAGAAAACTTGTGGTTTGAGGTAAGCACAGCTTAGAAAACAACAACAGTAATAGAAAACAAAAGAAGACAAAAGACATAAAATCCATTAAAAGCAGGCTATGCAAATAAAGGGAAAAAAAGTGCTTTACATATATATTTAACAAAATCCACTTTGTTAGTCAGCACTAGGGGCTCTCCTAGTCAGGCTGCCCCTGTCCAGTCAAAACTCTTATGTACTCTATAAGGGGATAATGTTTCTGCATTGAACATAAAAAATGAGCAGGGGAAAGCAGTCTGTGTTAGTCTTGCCTCAGGCAAAGACAGACCCATCTGTGATACTGCTTTTGCTCAAGGGCCTGAGTGACTGGGGTTTCCTACCTGAGCTTGCTGTGAGATCAGTGTGACTCACTCCACACAGCATCAGCTGAATGATGTATAGAGAGACCCTTCCTTTGGTCATCCAGCCCAGCATTGGCAATCAGGATGCCAGGAGAAGCTATGTTTCAATGCCCATCAACTCCAGAGCAGCTTGAAGCCCTTTGTAAGCTTCCAGTATCTGCTTTTCAGCTGGACTATAATGGGACTCAGATCCTCTGTATGACCACCTCCAAAGGCCTAAGTTTCCCCTTGAGTTTCCCCTGCTACTTTCTGTCAGAGGCTCCAGAAAAGACCATCATCTCCAGCTGCAGTGTAGAACATGTTGTTTACAACTTACGAACAATGAATTATCACGCACTAAATTTATTACAGTTCCTGCTGTTGCTCAAATCCCCTTGTAAAAAATTATTTTCTTCCCAGTTCCTTGATAGAGAGAGCCAACAACCTGACTATAATTCGGGGTGTGCACTCTTCAAAACCCCACAACACCTAAGAAAGCTTGTTTCTTTTTTGCTAGCTGGTAGAAACACTGCTATTATCTGCTCCATCCCATCCATTGAGACATGACTTCCATCTTGCCATCTTACTCCTAAAAACTGGATCTACTGTCTAGGTCCCTTGATGTCGCTTTTGTTTAGGGCAAAGTCAGGCCATTTTCTTTTCAAAAACTTCACCTGCTGTGTTGCTCCATACAGTGATGTTATCAATATATTCCAGGTGTTCTGGAGCTTCACCCTGCCCCAGTGCAGTCTGGATCAGTCCATCAGCAGATGGTGAGCTGTGTTTTCACCCCAGCACAGTCAGTTCCAGCTCTACTGGACATCCCTCCAAGTGAAAACAAACTGTGGCCTGCCTGCTGCTGCCAGAGGGATTGAGAAAAACACATCAGCAATGTCAGTGGTGGCACCACTGGGCTGCCTTTGGCTCATGTTCACATTGAAGCTCCAGAATGTTGGGTGTGGCAGCACCCACAGGTGGCATTCATCCAGGCAGTGAAAAACCTCTGGGTCCCCATCCCCATTAGACTCACACCTGCCATAAGGGGCTGTCCAAGGGTAAGCAGCTCCTGCTGGTCACCCCTTGGCTCTCCAGTCAGCAAACCACCCACAGGGAGGAGTTACAGAGTCTTGGCTGGAGCCTCTTATTACCTCCCGTGCACCACTGTGGTAGTGACTGGCACCTGCTGCTCTTCAGCCTCCAGCAACCCCACATCAGAGGAGTCCTCTGAGGGACCAAGCAAAGTAGACAGATGCCTCATTTCCTTTGCCTCCAAGCCACCTACACCAAAGGCCAGTTTACAATTTTTGATCCTTAAAATTCCCTCTCCTGGGACAATCTATGCCAAGGATTCCTCTGAGCCAGTGACAATGGGTTGCTTTTGCCACTCACTCCCAATCAGGCTGACTCCAGACTCCCATAAAGTCAGCTGTTTGGATCCCCCTGTCACTCCAGAAATACAAGTGGGTTCTGTCCCTAGCCTGAAGGCATTAGGGTACACTGTGCATTGCACCAATGTCTACTAAAGTTTTGTATTCCTGTGGGGCTGTTGTGCCAGGCCATCAGATCCACACAGTCCAGTAAACCTGGTTGTCCCTTTGCTCCACCTGGATGAAGGCAAAGCCCATCTAAACCCTGGTCAAAGCATTCATTATTTGCTTCTTGTCAATACAAACCAGAAGTCTTTCTTTATTAAGATCAGAAATAAGACCAGCCTTTCCTATCCATTTGGGAACTGCATGCTGGAAACCAGAGCAGCAATTTTCCTTGAAGAACACTGTTTTGTGATTGGTTTTCCCTGCAACTCATGTACCCATGCCTCTAGGGTCAAAGTAGATTTTCCATTCCCCTTCCTCAAGTCCTCTCTATGGTCATGTAGGAAAATCCATAGAGTGGCCCATGGTGTGTACCCACTATATCCTTTCTCTTGAGCAGAGCAACGCTTACTCCTAATTCATAAGATACTGAACCCTACAAATGGGGAGTAGCTCCTCTTCAAACTGTGGGAACTCCTGGGACATTTTCTCCACAGGCAACAAGCAGGTCTGGAGGGAGGAAGAGAGACTTCCCTTGTACTGACAGAGTTATCCAGCCACTTCAATCCACCTTTTGTCCCTCTTTCCAAATCATTACTGCCAATGAGTTTGCTTAGCATAATGCTCCACTCCTTTCAAATGTACCCCACACAGGTAGTGTACAGGACTTCATATGGATAATTGTTCATTGTCTATGTCATCAAAAATCACCCCCAGCACTGCTAATTCCCTCAGGTACTAAATACCACTGTCCATGGTGAACGGCTTACCTGGGTGACATAAAACATCCTCCCAGACAGAAGATACCATGGCTTATTTACAGGGACATGACATCAGAAGAAGAATCACTAAATTTCAGGGTAATTTTCACATGCTCAGCTGAATTACACAGGCTTGTAGGTATGCACTCTTGTAGGTATGCACTGCTTGAGACATAGGGGAATGGAGCATTTTAGTGTTTTGTGGTTAAATATTTGGTAATCCATGCAGACCATGGTTAATATTTAAAGTTTAAACCAAACCACTAAAGCAATTCACTGTTCATCAGACTGCAGAATTCCAGGTCAAATTACCTGAATGTGCTTAACTTTAAAGGTATGAAGATAAGAGTGACAGCAACTGCAAGCTAGCTGGGAATAATGTGGTTCAGAAACACAGTGCTGGTAAAGCCCAAGAACTTTTTCAAACCCAAATTTTATTGCCTGAAGACATCCTTACTCCTTAAAAAAAAGAAAAAAAAAGAAAAAGGAAAAATTAAAAAAGGGATAGAGAAGATTTCCTCATACAACAATGGAGACTTCCATTTTATCAAGGCTATGATTGTTTATTGAGACACAGAAGTTTCAAGCATCATAATCCCTGATAACTAAGCACATACCTAAGCACTTTTCTGGTCCAGAGACTAAATGAGATTTGAGACCTTCATTCAGTTCTTTTCTTGTGTAGCATTACGCATCAATACTAATGACATACGTTAGTCTGATATGAATCAAGAGATAATTTGGTTTTTGAAGAATCATCTATCCAAAAAGAAAACCCCATCACAACCTGTTTATATCACTTAGCATTTAAAAGCCATCTATGAGGACTGCCTGGTTTAATAAATACTGGAGTTAGCTCCAAATGGAAAATATATTCACAAGAACTAAGCAGATTCTTTTCTCCTACTTGGGTTGACTGTCAATTTTTTTAAAGTATCTAAAAAGTGGACACAGACCAAAGTAGAGGAGTGTACATTTTTGGAGGGAAGACTGAACTGGTATCTTGAGACCAGGAGCAGCCAGATGCCCTGCAATCCTCTGTGAATCTGGGCATTCAGCTTATCACAGCTTGCTCAGGGTAAACCACTTGAGGGAGAAATAGGCCTAAAACCAGAGAATCTCTGCCTGTTCCCAAATTTCCTTATGAAGAAAAAAAGAAAGTACAAAAGCAGGGAAAATGTTTCCTGATGGGCCTGTAACTGTCATAAGCAGTTCCCCATCCCTCATCTATGCTTGTAAAAATAAATAGCAGTGAGCTACATTTTGATGTCTTTTCTAGAATAAGGCATCATTTTACATATCACGAAATTAGTCCTCTGACTACTTGGTGATAAATCTGATTTTAAATTAGAGCTTCTTAAATATATTTCATTACCTTTGGCATTGAAACTGGCCATCTATGAGTAATGCACCTTTCTTTCTGAGCAGATGATTTGGGATATAATGACTAACTAGTTCCTGATGACTTCTTGGAAGCTGAGTTAGTGGAAAGCATGTTTATTTATAGGTTATTAGCAAAAGAATTCTCAGAGAAGAGGAAGTATAGTGCTGAAGTGGTCTGCCCTTGTAAGAATGGTGTTGCTCTCTCTGATGTTCAAATGCTCCGTACATCCACCCTTTGTAGAGACTAACTTTTAATTAAAGAAAAAGAAAAATAATAAGAGACAAGCCATCATGTTGTGAAAAGCCAGATGCAGCTCATTCTACCTGTAGTGACAGTCCCCACTGTCCCTATGATAAAGGAAAACAGAGCAGGCAACTCTTAATACACTTTCTTCGTTCTCCATGCCTTCTAGACTTCCTAAAACACACAGCAGTGCCAAGTTCATGGCCATGCAGTGCTGCAAGTGTTTGCATGGGGCCACCAAGAGAGATGTAGGCAAACAGCAGGGTATTGAGATCTAGTTTCCAGCATTCCTGGAAATATACACTGGCTGCATTGTGTATTGCCTAATGGAGCTCAGCCAGCCTTGTCCAGACTCCTCTCTTTTCCAAGAAGTTGCATTTAGATGTTAAATTGTTTATACACCTTTTTGAATGACTCCACTTGGCATGTAGAGACTGAAGTATCTTTCTTGACTGTTTTGAAGGGAAAGGGATAGGACTTTATGCTATTATTTCACATAGTAACTCCACTTTGCTGTCTTACCAACTTCTCGTTTACTTCTAAGGTTGCAGGTTTTGTGATTGGTTTTCCCTGCAACTCATTGCAGGTTCAGGTGGTGTCACCAAAAACATACACAATGGATCTAAGATGAGATTTAATGGCATGATATCTCTCAAATGGTGGGAAATAGAAAATTAGAAACATCTTTCAGTTCAGGAGGGAAACAACTGAATGCAACTCCAAAGTTGTTAAATGAACCGTTTAAAATATCATTTAATGATACTTTTTTTAAACTCCTGACTTGAAATAAGTAACTAGAATGTCTTCCTTTCAATTGTTTAGGTGATTTCAAAAATATTTGCGTCTGCAAACTAAGGGTGTGGATAGTACTTCTCAAAATTTCCCTAGGGAGGGTGTTTTGGAAATCTCTTGCTGTGCCATTTAGGAACACTCTCCCCATTAGCTGAAGAGCAGATCTGAACAGGTGTTCTAAAAAAAAATATTGAAATTGAAACCTGAATTTTCCCATAAGCCTTGATGTCTGGTAGGCTACATGTAAGGGACTTGATGAAAGACAATTCTAATTCTTAAGTGTTGGTGCAACTTTCTCCTTTCCTGTTTTCTTAATTTGTTATTGCAGGAATATATTAAATCAGAAGTGGTGCTACAGAGACAGTGCCTCTGATATGGTAATGCAAACAGTGTAAAGGGAGATGGGGCAAAGCCAGAACATAGATTGCAGTCATATCACTTCAGCAGTAGCTTTCACTTCAGGCATCAAGTCCTGGTTTCAGATGTGATAGAGTTAATTTTCTTGACAGTATCTTCACAGTAGCTGGTATGGGACTATGTTTTGGATTTGTGCTGAAAACAGTGTTGATAATACCGGGATGTTTTTGTTACTGCTGAGCAGCGCTTACACAGAGCCAAGGCCTTTGCTGCCTCTTTTATCACCCTCACAGCAAGTAAGATGGGGGCACACAAGAAGTTGGGAGGCAACCAACTGGGACTGCTGACCCCAAGAGACCCAAGGGGTATCCCGTACTCTATGGCATCAGCATATAAAGCCAGGGGCAGCAGAAAGTCTGTAAAGATGTTTGGAGTCATGGTGTTTGTCTGCCCAAGTAATTGTGTAACAAGGTCCTGCTCCCCTGCAGATGGCTGAACCCACATCTGCTCATGGAAATCAGTCTTGCTTTGCTTGTGTGCACAGCTTCTGCTTTCCCTATTAAACGATGTGTTATCTCATCCCAAAAAATTTCTCACTTTTCCCACTGGTGCTGGAGTGAGCAAGTGGCTGTGTTCTACTTAGTCACTGGCTGGGGTTAAACCATGACATCCCCAAAACTACAACTACTTAATGAAAAGACAGTTATCAACTTGTACACATGGATGGGGCCTACAATCTGATAGCTCATCCCTGCCCAAGGGACCATGGTTGCATGTGGGCATTTGCACGCATGTTGTTTGTGGCCATTCTGCAGCGATATCCTTGTCCATGGCCATTATGCAGGCATATCCAGTAGAGTACCCTTTGTTAAGTGGATGTCAGCATTTACTTGCCTCAATAGATGAAGCTGTTAAAGGACGATGTTTCATATGCAAATGTTTCAGGATGTCCATCTGTGTCTTTGATGGGGTGTAAGTCACATATTTTGCCCGTGACCATTTTAGCAATGTCTGTGCTCTGCAGCTCTGAATGTCCTACAAGTAGCTGTTTCTTGCAGTCTGAAGGGCTGCTCAGGCATTAATCTCCTCGTGGGTGGTCTAGCACACACACAGGGAGTCTGCTGGGTATTTCGTGGCCCCACCCATGCAGCCGACACCGCATTATTCAGCCTTAGGCTGGAGGGCAAATCACGGTGTCTGGTGCCAGAGCAACGGGGGCTTAAAATTGGGAACAAATCTTAAGAGTTTAGAGAACATTTCATATGCAATGTAAAACAGAGGCTAAGGAATAGAGAAAATCATTTCATTTCAGGTATCTGGAACTTCTTAGCATGAACTGAGTTACAGAAAAACAAAGTGCTTCTCATTATGTGATTTTGGGAATGCCTATAAACCACAGTTTTGCTGATGACTAGCCTCTCTTGCCTTTGAGAAATCTGTTTTTCCTCAGAAGGCCTCTGCCACCAAGCCCCAGTGCTTAAAGGAAGGGTTTATGTATGCACAGAAAGCTTTACAGCATTTCTCTATGTTAACTTTCTTGCTTGCCCATGCAGCTAAGAGCTAGAGTCTTCAGTTATTTTTTATGACTGCTAAGCCGGTAACATTTGCTCAAATTCATATGACACCAGCCATCTGCCATGATCTCTAACAAGTTTAATAGCTTGGTCACATTACATAAATAAATCACATTTAAAAGAGTGAGGATATTTTGCTCTGACAGGTTAGAGGGGAATTTCTAAGCTCACCTACTAAAGTGTTTTCTCAAATACTGGAATTTTCTTTCCTGCCCCCACAAAAGCAGATCATATAAAGCCTATAATTTTTTTTTTCAGGTATGAATTTATTTATTTTTAGTAATAAAGGTCAAAGATATTCCAATTTCATGTGTCATCAAAGCCAAAATGAATGGTTGAAGGGAAATAGTCTGCTCTCTGATACAAGAAGGTAAAGAAGTGATGAGAACAGAGAAAAGCAGCATAGACAAGGCTTCAGCTCACACCCTGACTGATCTGCCTTTAAAATATCTCCTGTAACCACAAAGGAGAGCAGCCTGAAGTTGTTTTATGTGCTAAACAGTAGTGGTCAGTGTACTTACATGTAGATGGATGGATGAAGGGAATGAGAGAGTAAGAGAAAATCTCAGAAGGGACAACTTACATTTCTCACTGATCAAAATTGCAAATGTAGAATCACAGAATTACAGAATATGCTGAGTTAGAAGGGACCCATCAGGATCATTAAGTCCCACTTGTGGCTCTTTGTATGACACCCCGGGAGTCACACACTTGAGTTCTATCATGCTGGTGCTGTGAACACTTACCTCACGAGCCCGTTCCAGTGCCCAGCCAGGCTCTAGGTGAAGAAATTTTACACAGTTGTTTGCTGATTTCTTCAGATAGCTTTCACATGAAAAGTATAGGATATTTTTATCAGCTGTTTAAGAGCCACTAATCACTGCAAATTAAGCAAAATAAGATTAATTATTAAAGTTGAAAGATGGATGAGCTCCATTAGGCTATCTCAAATGGCCAGAGCTCATCTTGCCAGTTTCCAGAATTGTCTCCAACACAGTTATAAATGACCAGACAATGGGATTATGTCTGTTCCACAAGTCGCTCCAGAATACACAGACGTAACACCACCAACAACATAGACACAGAGGCAGCACAATACCAAGAATGCTGACAAGTTGCAGAAAATTGTCATCAAAAAAGTGTCATCATTAGAGAGGGGTTAGGGCCCGTCTGAGGATGGGTGAGCTATAGGAAAGAGCCATTGCTTTGGCCTCTGTACAGTATGACAAGAAATATTCTCACCTAATTTCTACTTCATAATGCAGATAGATAGCAATGAGAGTGATTAGGAATCAAGAGGACCCACATCCAGCAGAGTATTTCACTCCCTGATTTTTATCACCAGAATTTTTGTATTATCTGTACAGTGCACAGCTTGGCCAATCTGCACGTCAAGGGCTGACCTTAGTACACAAAACTCAAGTTGAAAAAAAACCTGACAGTGAAGCTTACTTGGAGGTTATGTGTGGTATGTAACAGTGCTGGATGGGTCAAGATATAGCTAATCTTTTTGTTTCTGAAAGATTAACAACTCATTGGTCAAAAGTTTCAGGGAATGCCATGTCCAGATTTTGTTCATCATGTTTGGACACAGCAAAATTTCTCTTTCAGTTTGCCTTGCCCCATCTCCCTTTACACTGATTGCATTAGCATATCAGAGGCACCGTCTCTGTAGCACCACTTCTGATTTAATATATTCCCACAATAACAAATTAAGTCTTAAGTCTGTCTAAGGGGAGGACAATGGCAACATTGATTTTGTCAATAGAAACAACTGCAACTTCAAAAAGACCACATTCCCACATGGACTAGAAATTATTCAACAGCTTCAATATGTTCCCGTTGTGCAATGGGATGCACTTGTGTGCATTTTAGTTTTTTTTCTGGGAGTTTACACTGCAAATCCTCACCTGCAAAATGTAAATTGCTTTCCTATTCCTTCTCAGGAACAGTGTGGTTGTCATCTTACCAGTAACAGGAAACTATGGGAAGGCAGTAGAGAAATCAGAATTTAGATGATTTTGTCTACATCTATATGGGCAGGTTACCATTAGAGACAGTTAAACCTCAAAGAAGGCAACAAACTCAGTCTGAAAGTAGCAACTTGAGAAAAGGCAGCTCTCCATGTGGTTAGAATTAGTCTCAAAGAGAGTATTCAAAACTTGCACTACCTTCAAAAATGAAGACAAAGTAAAAGGATTGTTTTTTTCCTTTCCAGTTCCCTCATGGGGAATCCACTGAGGGGTATATGCTGTAAAATAACCCCATGTACAGGGTTTATCCATGAGGCTGAAGATACTTTCATTTTACACTTTCCAACATTTCCTTTTGTGAACTTTGTAATGCACTCTCTCCACTTTTTTCCTAATTTTTTTTTTCTTCACAGTGGAGTTCATAGCTGATTGACCTGTATCATAGGAGCAGCTAAAACTATAGGGTTTTTTATCCAGACACTTTGGAGCACACTGTTTGGAAAGGGTCCTTGTCTTTATTTAATTTCATTTTATTTCATTCCAACCCTTTATTCCTAATATAACTTTGAACTTGGGGGAGTTGTTGAGGAAGAGAAGAAAGGGGAGTGTTTTTGTCAATTCAATTAAGGTGCTCCTTGTTACCAGGACCCAGAATAGTGCTGCTCTGCATTACAGCCACACAGATTTCATTTGAAATTAAACACAGGACCAGAGCTTCTCATGTCATTTGCAAATGAAAACCAGGTGTTTCCAAGTCAGAAGTGCCATGCAAACACTGTATCCTATTTTTTCTAGAAAAGTTAAAAAGCTACAAACATCAGAAGAAAATTATCTTGCTGATCAGTCTTTGAAACAAAGAAAACAGAGAAACATATACTGGACGTCTATGCAACTGAGAGTGTGGTAAGCAAAATTCCCATATCCAGTAGGAAGAACACCATCACTCTCTGAATAATATGAAAAAGTGACTTTCACTTATATCACTAAGTATCAGGCCTCTTTAATGAGGTCTAGGGAAATAATTAAAGAACCACAGCCCTTAGATGAAACTAAGAACATCCATGTGGAACATGAAGACTGAATTCTGAAAGTGAAATTGCATTCTCAAGAGTAAACAGTGTCTCCCAAATATTGCAGCATGACAACAATAAAATTGCTGTCTCCTTGATATTAAAGGGATATTTCTAGGGGCAAATATACCCCTGAATGGCAATAAACACTGGTTAATCAAGAACACATTATGAAAGCAGTAAGATTAAATAACAAAGCAAAACAGACTTTAATGTCTTTAGTAGACATTCTTTTGTGATCAAATTACTTGGAGGATAAGACTTCCATGACATTCTATACAGTGCTGATGTTTCCATGTCCCAGATGACATACTTAGTCTGATACTCTAGAAAGTGTAATCTTGAATCCTCACAATTCATGTAAAAAATTCAACAGCAACAGAATATTCAGCTAAAGCTGCATGGATGTAAGTCCTTGAACATGAAACAGAAGAACAGGAAATGCTGAACAAAAGTTTCACCTGAGTACTTCCAGTTCCACAGGTTAGTGGTTACATTGTCCTCCGAATATCACTGCTTTGGGGCAGTGTTTTCCTTCTGCTTTTGTAGTTTGAAGTCAGCATTCAGTAAGTCAAAGAGCTTTCCTTCATTGCAGTCTTATAGAAAATTTAACAATTTTAAAGGCCAGGTTGGACCTTTTCTAATGGGTGGCATCCCTGCTTGTGGCCAGAACGTTGAAACTGGATGATCTTTAAGGTCCTTGCCAACCCAAAGCATTCTGTGATTAAAGGAAGTGGAATTAATCTGATTACCAAGGGAATTTTATCTTCAGCAGTCAATCAGGTATCCTTACTTTTCACTGATGCTGATTTATTCAAATTATTCTCTTCCACTGAAGGACTGCAGCCACAGTTACGGAAATACTGAATATTTTCCACATCCAGCCAAAGGTGGATGAGAAACTGGCTAAATGGCTAAGGGATATTTACTGTGACATCATTAATCAAATAGCCATTTTTAATTAAGACAAAAGGGTTCCCTTGAAAGGATAAAAATGATGGTGTTTTGAATCAAGCTAAAGGGGGAGCCTCAGTTTGATGAGAACTGCTAATCAGTACATTCCTATGCAATGCCACCAGAAATTAATTTCTCTTTGAACCTTCAAAGTAACTCTGATTCACTTAGGATGTTGCTACAGGACTTTCTAGAACCATTTTTTCATACAGAGACATGCAAGATAAGGTAACAAGCCTGGTTTTTTGAATAAGCAGAACACATCTGCAGAAAAAAAAAATCAGTATTCCTCACAATTTGAAGTAATATTTTAATATCAGGGGGAAAAGACATACAAATAATGCTCCATTTTATATTTTTTTTGCCCTTTTCTACACTTAATCTAATATTTTTAAGGTCAGATCAGTATTTTCTACACTGAAGGAAAACAAGCACTCTTCAAAATGAATAATGTTTCCTGCCACTGAAGGGCACTAAAAACATCTGCACTGATAAAGCACTCCTAAAGAAGAAAATATATCTGCATTTTCCCTTTTCTCTTGGAAGAGGTTGCTGTTGAATTCTATTCAGCATCTAGCTTTACACAGTCATTAATATAAGCATAAAGCACTCCAGAGTTTTCTAGTATTAATTTTGTTCTGTAATTACATGGCCTTGTCCTCAGTAGCATGGTGAAAAGACAACAACAGGAAAGCAAATAAATGTAGGGATTGATCCCGCCTCAAACAAAAAGGTAGAGACAGTACACATTTGTCCCTGCATTATTCCCCATTCTTCCCCAATTTCAGTTCTCTCTTCCCTCTTCTTTGACTACATCCAGACTCCCCTCAAATAAATTTAGATTCGGTCCTTTCTAAAAATTCTGCTTTGGTTCACAAACAACCAATTTCTGAGCAGACATGTTGGACATTTCTCTAGAGGTTTGTAAATCAGGGTTTGGGAGTAATCCGTCTACAAATTGTCTTTGGGAGATGTCTGTGTCTTTGGGAGAGCTGTCTATGAATATTCCCTAGCTATATCCATGAAGAGAAGCACTAGAAGAATGTGACTGCTGCAAAAATTAAATTCATAGAAATTAAATTATTTTCATAACACCCCCTTGGGCTGGTTTCTGGATGAGTTAGCAGAAAATTGATTATGAGATAAAGTGAAAGCATTCTCAGTCTGCCTAAGTACTAACAACAGGTTGAATAAATTATGTTCCTTGAGTAAATGTAGGTGATCTGATTCCCAATCTAGATCCTCAGTGTTAAGATCACTTAAGCCATGTGGCACTTCTTGGGCCACACTTGAAATATTTTACTTCAGTGGAAGTAACCTGCATAAACCATCTTAGCTCTTTGTTGTGGTGGGTTGTTCAGACTCATTTCTAGAAGAGCCTAGACATGTCTTTGTCCTTTAACAATTGTGGTTTGTTTGGAAAATTCTCTTTGTTTCTGTGCATCTCTGTGAGTGTCTAACCTACAACACCTAACTGTTTGAGTAGGAAAGCACCTCTGGCTTTATCAGTCGGGATTAGATTACACTAGCCACACCTATGTTTCCCTCTTGCAACCATAGTAGTGCCTTAAGTCTATTTCTGTTGACAAAAGTTTTTTTTTCTTTGTGCATCAAGGATCAAGCATCAGTCTATAACCATGCACTGCAGGTAACAACAAACAATTATTCTTCATGCCACAGGATAAATGCCTAGCTTTTACAAGCAGTCTAATGACTAGAAACTCTGCAACAAAGCCAAACAATATTTTTTTTTTATTTGGACTTTAATTCAGTTAGTTCTACTGGAGGGGAGACAGAGCTGTCATCTATATGGGTAACTTAAATTCCAATTGGTATCTTAAATTTCAAGGATAACTTTATATATCATGTAAAAACATAATATATGTTGGAACCAAACACATACACAGAAAGTCATCTAGTGTAAACCATGGCAGCAGTACCAACTTCAATAGAGTGTTTTACTTTGATGATCTGCTGAACTGGTCCAACAGTGGTAGTTTTAAACACAGGCACAGTCAGGTTCAGGTCAAGAGTGAAAGAAAATTCTAAGGGACTGTGGCTCTACCCTATATGTTGATTTATCAGAGACCTGAGACAAAGAATGAATTTTGCATTCTGGCTTCTCTTGCAGCCTCTAAAACCTGAAAAAGTAGTAAGTATTACCCTACAGACATCTGCCCTACTTCCTGTTTACATCCTGATTTTTCTTATCCTTTTATTTTCTCCCTGAGGCAAAAAATTATCCTGTTTCTCATCTACAGCCAGCAAAGGTTCGTTCCTCATGCTGAAAAGCTGTCAGCTGGCTTTGATTAATATATCAGGTAATAAGACAAGCTTTCTCACTTGTATAAACTCTCAGAATAACCTTGCCAAGTAAAAAAAACCTGTTTCACCCTAAGCCAATGAGAGTTTTCTCGGTTTTATTAGGGCCAAGACAGAGTTGTAAGTATCTGTTCTCCATATTTATCCCATAGCTGAAAACTAATTTTCAATAAGCAGCAAAATTAATGTTTCTTTCCACAGAAGAGAAATAATCCATCCTATTTAAAATTACATAATATCTTGTTGTTTGGACAACAAGGACAGCAGTGTTTTCTGGCATTTTCAAGCATGCATGCTAAAAGAGGATCTTTGTCTGAGTGGTAAGGAAAAGTTCAATACAAAAGTTGTGGTATTCCATTAGCCAGAGCAGATTTGGAAAATTCATTTTGTAATTGAGTTATACTTCCTTAACAGTCATAAGAACATTAAACTAGTAGTCTCTGAGAACCCTAAAAGGTTCAAGGCTTTGTAAGCCAAAATTTTTAAAAAGCATTAAAATACTTACACCAGGGAGGATATTCTAAATTCGAACAGTAGATATTTAAAGATGAAGTAAAATGCAGAGAACTTCACAGATTTGCAGTTTCTGGAAACAGGAAAATCTGTAACTAAAACAGTCAGGAAGAACTTACTGCAGAGGTGATCATTCCAATAAAAAAATTATATTTGATATTTATTTTCATACTGAGCAGTTTTGAAAATTTTTTACTGCATTACATTAACCAAGTATATCTGTTACTATTCTACAGTGAATCAGTAGAAAATTTGCCATTGGCCTCAACGAATGAGAAATGCTGTCCTTCAGAGCCATATCAAAAAACAAGCGAGAGATATAAAAAAAAAAAACCAATTAAATTACTTTAAGCAAAATAATAGACTGGAATGAAATGGAATACAATGCAGTATAATAGAATAATTGCAGCTGGAAGAGACATAACAAAAATCATCCAGCCCAACTGCCTGACCCTTTCTGGGGTGATGAAACAATCAAGTGTTAACCCAATGTCTCAAACACTAGAATGCTTGGGGCATTGAGCACTTCTCCAGGAAGCCTGTTTCAGTATTTCACCCCCCTCCCAGTGAAGAAATGCTTCCTAATATGAAGTCTAAACCTCATCTGGTGAAGCTTTGAACCATTTCTACGTATTCTGTCACTGGGTATCAGGTAAAAGAGCTCAGAACCTCCCTCTCTCCTTCCTCTTCTCAGGAAGCTGAAGAGAACAAAGAGATCACTCATTAGCCCCTTTTTTTCCAAACTAGTCAAAGCCAGAGGCCCTAGCTGATAGGTCACAAAATATTAATTCATATTTAGAGTAAGTTAGCTTACAATCAAATTATTTTCCTAGAAAACCATTACGCATTTTACAGAGTAAGAGTCATTATTGGTTCAGATTAGTCACTTTATACAAACTCTTCACTTCTGTAAGCAGCGAGTTTCCATTGAAGCCTTTTATGATGAAGAAATTTTTCAAGTAATTTGACTTCAGCCTTATGAGTCAGAAAGTCACATTTCAAATTTCATGAGAAATGAGACCAGTGAGTCACATTTCAAATTTCATAAGAAATATCTTGCTATGGAATCAAATGACAAGTGAGCTTTTAATTTTAGAATCATGCTGATACAAAGTATAAAGACTTGTCTTTTCTATAAACTTCCTCAGGACTGTTAATGTGTCTCAAACATACTAATAGTTACAACATGGAAAATATATCACATTTTTAAGATGAAGAGTCCTCTGCTGGCCAAACACTATAGAAGCATTCACATGCTGTGCTTTTGGCTCCAGTAATCTCACTCATTGGCAGTCAGTCGATATCAGTATCAGCAAAGACAGGTGAACAAGCAGATGGACGTAAAGATGGAACACTTTGTTCTGCACATTCAACAGCAAGTGCTCTATCTTCTCCTATATACTTGAAATAGCATTTCTCCTGCTTCATCCTTTTCGAGAACACTAATACAAGAGAGATGACAATGGCATTTTCTGCAGCATAACAGCACCCTACTGCCTAACAGCTGTGCCTGCTAAAAATCAAGATAATGCAGGTTAAAGTTTTATCACATAACTTTTTGGCAGCACAGGATTATTCTAACCAGTCTACCTACAGAAACATCTGCCTACATCTGTCTACAGAAAGGTCTTTTTAGGTCACTTGTGACTGGAGGCTACAACAGGGTGTATATGAGCCATCAGTCCATTTGATAAAGAGTTTGAAGAGCCATTGATCTCATCCCTTCTCTGATAGCACCCACAGGCTTCCAGTGTGAAGTCTCACTTTCCACTGTTTAATTCTTTAAAGGCAGGATGGCACAGATCTGTCTGCCTCAAGCAGAGAAACTGCAACACAGGTACTGGGTACATGGACTACTTACATGGGCTATTCCTTGTGCGCAACTCTTCATCCCAGCTCCACACATGGAACAATGGGGGAAAGAAAGAGAAGGGACAGCTTCAGCTGTCAACCAAAAGGGTGGACCTTTAGGAAAATGAGAAATAGTACTTAGCTTTACTAGTGATACTTGTAGCTTATGATGCTCTAAGGGAGAAAAAAAGTGTTAGGCAAAAAAAATCTGAGAAAATCTTCAGAAACTTAAAATCAAACAATGTTCTGGTGGAGTCATGGCTTCAGTGACTGATGAACAGACTGACTCAGCCCAAGTTACTGTGAATTTCTTGCTATGTCTGATCTTTAAACTCAAAATTTCATGCTGTTTTATGTCTATTTACAAGTCTGCCTAATTTTTCTCACTTGGAATATTTTTTGTCTCTCAAAGAGTATTTCTTCCCAGCCTCACTGCACATCAGTGCAAGAAAGAAAAATTATACAGACAACAAAATAGTGAAGAAATGCCTTTGTCACCTTGTACTCTGCCATTCCAGCTGAGACAGGAGAAACCCAGCATTGTCACATGGATGTGAGTTAAATGACACGGATTTGCCTATAATGTTTAGAAAGCAGGAGGGCTAGAAGCAGGCTGAGAAAACAACAAAGGTCAAGAAATGAGATCTAAAAATAACTTGCAATGAGAGAGAGTCATCCACAGGGTACTCCATCATACATTTAGTCATGGATATAATGCATAGGATAAAGAAAAATCAATTGACAGGCCATGTGGCAGCAATATAAGTATTCAGACAATTAAATTTTAATAAAGTCAAACAGAATAATTCTTTAGATCTCACAGGCTTTAACTGTATATTCTTTCAAAGTTTCTTGCACATTTGTTGGAGGTATTTCTCCCAGTAGACATATGCACAGGTGTCAAGCACCACCATATGGTATTTGACTCTCAATCAACCTATATAAAACCTATTATGCAGAATGATTTGTGCTTAATAAGTCTATGGTTGAATCTATGGTTTCTGCAACACATGCTACTCTAGGCCATCAAAAGCATGAAAATTCTTTACTCCTTGTTCTCAATACTTTATTTTCCCTAAAATCTTTTGATTGCCTGAGATATAGTACTAGTGCTAGTAGTTTATGCAAAAAAGCATGCATATGTCCCATACTGTAAAGATGAGGGAAGGTCTTTGTGGCTCCAAGATAAACTGATGACAGGTCTGTGGGTTGCAACTGTAATGAACTAGTTCATCCAGCCAAGACTTTTTCCACGTGTTTATGAGTGTCTTAAGGAAAGAGGGGCTCAAACAAGCAATCTCTCATCTAGTAAAGATAATCTGGAGATGTCATCTACCCAAACTCAGGTCACCACATAGAACCCTGTTGAGAAGAGCAGATGTGGAGAAAGGAAGGAGGGAGCGAGCTAGGACTGGAACTCTAACATATTTTTATTTCTCACAAGATCTTGTCCTCCAATAGTCTCAGAAATGAAAAGGGTCAAATGCCTTATCATGCATACCCCTCTTAAATGCAATTTACATAACATTTTGTACTGTCTGTCCTTGGGTCTTCAACTTCACTTTCACCTCTTAAGATTTATCTTTTCTCCTTCAATCATTTCCAATTTTTTCTCCTGCCAAGTGAAAGTCATCTACCCTTCAAATCTCTTTATTCCTTGTCAAGTTGCAAAGATATTTTTTATGTGAAGGTGGATCTCTGGCCCTACTTAATTTTGCCTCTTTCCTGGTGTTATTTTCCAACAGACTCTTTCACTCATGACATACACACAGATGTTTAGCTACTATTGCCTCAGCATTCAAAGCATCTTCCTTTCTTCTCTCAACAACCTGGTCTCAATAGCAGGATCAGAGCCAGAAGAAACTTCCTCATCTTCCACAGGTCCAGTTGCAGTTCCAGTTGCTGGAGTCTGTTGAGTACTCCAAGGATTGGTTTTGGCTAAAGGAATAGTATTAGGGCCTGGACAGGCACACCAAATTTCCTGTGACAAGATTTCCCTTCATTCTAAAGCCTTCATTCTATAAAGGTTAACTTCCTTCGCAAGGTCACATCAGTGTTATACACATTTGACAAATTTCTGGTTTTTTACATAGGATAATGTTAGGATAGGACTTAGAATTTCTTCTTTTGCAATTTCTCCTTTCGACCTTTTTTCAGGCTATGGCCTGCGCTAAGGCTAAGGCCAAGGCCAAAGAAACTTCCTTTTCGGAATAGGTTTAGTTCTCTCTTCTTCAGTACCTTGAACTGGGCTTCCTAACACCTCCTTGTTCCCAAGCAAAGTTTAAACTAGAAGTTTATCTCAGAGCATTGGACCAAGCTGTCAGTCAAAGCTGGCTTCTAAGTCTGTAGTCCACCAGGAAAGAACACAAAGGAAACTTCACCAATACTTGAGTCACATGAATTATGCTATGGGTACAAGAACTGAAAAATCTTCTTTCTGAATATATTGGCCCAATATACTGTAGGATATGAATACTCTTCAGTGTCTTGATTCTCTGCAAATGCAGAGATTATTGAGAAAGAGGTAATGAGGCAAGCCAAGAGCTCTCCCATATGGTCTCCCAATGAAATCCTGCTGCTCTTTGGCCTTTAGGTGCCAGAAAGCAAATTAACTGCAAGTTTCTCTTTCAGTCTGAATTTCTTACTTTCTATCATATGAAAGCAAACTTCAAGGTATATTTTTGAAATACTAGGAAAACAGGAAATTGTACAGCATAAATTGAATAGAAGAGATGAAAAGAAATGAAAACCATTTTAACTATGAGACACTTCCAGAGCCCATGGATTACCAACAGAATAACCCCTACTGGCTATATTAGCTGTGACAATAGGAGTAGACATTTTCAAGAAATGAAGCAGCCTAAAGCACAAATAGATTTGAGCTAGGACAACTTTGGTTTTACAACCACAACACCTTGTGAATTGTATGAGACAAAGGAAAATCCTTTTAAAACACTCCTTTCACATGTATAAGAATAGTTTTGAGTAATTTTGGGATTAATAAATCATACAGGCAGCTCCATGCAAAACCCTTGTGCTGCTGAATAACCAGGCACTCAAAAGATCAGAGCTGCTGATTCGCATTTACAACAAATACCAGGGACAGAGACCCGAGAAGTGGAAGAGAGACTGTCCATTAGACCTCACCCACCAGAAAAGCCTAACATAAAAGTAGAATACAGTTGCCATATATGATAATAACAGGCTGTTATTTCTTTCAGTTGACACACTTTCTTTACTTTTGTAAAGCAAATTAGCAAAAAAATGCTGCTAAAAACTGAATCATCTGGTCTTTGCACTAACCAGAATGTATGTGTTTTCCAGAGAAAAGAACAGTTTGGGTTATCAATAACAACAATATTTAAAGGGTCAACATTTGCTTATTTTTCACCAGATCATAATCATTACCTAATTTGTTTCCACTGCCATGTTTACTAGCATGGAAACAGAGCAGTGAATTTCTGGAAGAACTGCAATAGCCTCTGTTTGCCACTCATACTGCTGCTGTCTTCTTGTGACAAGTTTGCTGTTTCAAACATTGGGTTGTTCTTTGGTCATAATGCAAAGACTAACATTTGCATAATCTCCAAAGGATTTTAAGTTATGACTTGCGCAAATATACTTTTGGGCTGCTATTCTTCCACTTTTGAAGGACGGAAAAAAAGTTTTAATCTTCATTTCCTGTCTCACTGACCTGGAAACAGTGATTTTACATTTGGACAACAATCTCTGTAGTTAAAGAGTTCCATTAGTTTCTGTGGACAGAAGATTGGGCTCTTAAAGCTGTTCTTGGGGTCTTTGCTGAGCCAGTGTTACTCTCTGGTTCTCAATGTCACCCCTAAGTTAAATTTTAAATGTTTTCTGGATACATTCCAGCACAAGCCTATGACTGGAGAATTAGGGATCACTATCATGTAACAAACTGACCCTGCTGCCTCTTGCCTGGCAGTCCTCAGTGAGAGAAGCTGAAAATGAACCCAGATAGTCCCTTCCTTGTCCCACACAGCATGGGGCAGCAGCTGCTGGGTGAGTTATCTGTCATGCCTCTGACATAACATCCCAGTCCTTGCCATGGCAGTGGAATGCCAGAGCAGGAAGCAGGTGGCACATTTCTGCAGGAAGCACTGGTGCCTTGGCAAGTGCATGGCAGACAGCAAGTCTAATCATCCCAAGCATGTGACCACAATTCTAGGCCCCCTGACCATCACTTAAAGAGGCTGTGCTATTCCTGCAGGTGGTCCTGGGCAACAGCTTGGAAAGCAAGTGTTCTGCCATACTGGGCCCTGGGCAGGGAGCCACTGCTGAAGATATGTTTGGTATGTAGCCCTGCTCTTGGAGATGAGATTAAAGAATTCTGCTGTGAGAAGTGAGGAAGATGAGACACCCACATGGAGTCTCCTCTTAGAGCTATCTCTTGGACACCCTAAAGAACCTTCAGGATGCAATTTTGTGCAATGTGCTCTAGGGAGACCTTGATTGTGCAGGGAGGTTGGAGGAGATGATCCACTGTGGTCCCTTTCCAACATGACTCATTCTGTGAGTCTGTGATTCTGTGATAGGCCATTGTAGACAAGTCTGAGCAGCACACTGTAGACAAGTCTTGAGAATCAAATCTGATTTCCAGGATGAGGGGTGAAAAAGACTGCTATTTTTATTTAACTGAATTATCATGAATGTGAGTCCATCAGGACATAACAATTGAGGGGTGGCTAAAGGAGCGTGAAATGATTCAGTTCACAGACTCAAAACTCTGTGTTTCACCATCCCTGCAGGAATCCACATGAACATGGTTTCTGTCCTTTCAGCTGTGTGGAAGAGGCCACCAGTCAGGACTAGCAGAGAAATGTTTGTGACACAGCCATGACAGCAGACACATTTGAATGATGGATTATAGGGGGGGGCATGGAAATCATAAAATAGAGTAAATAATAACCAGTTTGACCATAAATTAGAAAAGAAATTGCACTGATTCCTTCATGAACACCTTTACAGTAACAGTAAAAGAGAAGTATCCTTAGATGTGGTTGATTGTCTCTCTACCCCGTTGTACTGTGCACTGACTTTTTTCTAACTATAGGAACTTTCTTCCATAATGGCACTACTTAGTCCACAATGGGAACTGACTTCTTAAGTTTTATCCAGAAATAAGATTATAACTCCATTCTAAATAGCAAACCATTACAGTGGAATGAACTAAAATTTCTATATAGGAATAAGACTGCAAATATTTGTGAAATAGAGGAATTAAGCAGAACAGAAGAATAAATTAATGATTTGCACTTAGAATCAGATAAGCTGTGGTTCTAAACCGAAATTATCTTGGAAATCTAAGCTTCATACTGTTTAATTGTACTGTATGATGCCCCAAAAGGAAACAAACCATGTTTTACAGTGTTCTAGATATATTTACAACATGTGGTGACCTGCCTCAGGGGAGACAAAGAGTTACATTGTCCCACCCCAAGCCCCTTGTGAAAGGCGGCCCAGATGTTCTGGTTGGGTTTGAGTCCCTGGCGGTTTCTCCCTTGCTGTGTTTCTACTGGTCCCTGACCCTGAACTCCACCCTCAAGGGTGGAGACCCTCAAGAGTTCTGTCCCTCAAAAACCCCTGCTCAGCCTCTGTTCGGGGCTCTCTGTTCTGGATCTGAGTTTATTCCCATGTTGAATAAATGGTTTCATTAACAAAGAGCCCATCTCGTTGGTGTCCCATGCTGGTCCTCAGAACCCTGCGGCTTCTCTGGATGAGATCCTGAAGTTTCGGACTGCAACAGCAACATACATACTAAACTGCCCTGCAGAAAAGATTGGCAACCTGGGGTTTTGGTAAGAAGAAGAAATTAGAAGTTACCTCTCAATTATTTTGAGCTTTTGAATATTAATAAATAACCTTCTCACATTTCTGGAGTCAGTGAGTACATTAGTTACAGCTTGCTGAATATAAGCAAAAACCTGCAATTGACCTCTTAAATTTGCTGTCACTAATGAAATAAATTCTTAACTGCAAATGCAGGTATACAGTTTCTGTAGGACTTCCTTGATTACCCAGCTTAACTGTTCTTGTCAAAACTTCAGTGTGTCCAACTTCAACAACATAGGCAAGAAATCAGTGAAACAGCATCCAGAAGAATGATATATAGACCAGCTGTGAGACAGAGAGCTATCTCATTGAATTCACTCCCCTGGTTAATAAATCTCCTTCCTGAAAAGACTGATAGCATTTGGGAAAAAACCCAAAACACTGAATACAGATGTTGCAACCTTTAAATACCATTCTCAAGCCAAAGAGATGCTACTAAGTTCATATCACAGGAACTTCATTTGTGGTACCATTTTACAGTCACTCTGTCAAGTGTTTTAAAATACTGTAAGACGTTGTAACATTATGCAGTACAAGCACTGAATCAGTACAAGCTGTGGTAGATGCAGAAGAAACAGACGGTAGGCAACAGCAAGCAATGTAATTCTGTCTCTCAAGTATCTCATAGCAGCCTGGGCGCAGCCAATCAAGTACTTCACTTTGGAAACTGACTGCTGAGGTGGCAGAAGACCAGCATCCTGCTCTACCAGCCTGCAGGAATCCCCACTGCTGGGAGCATCACTCTTGGGCATGTACAGCAGGCGAAAGCAGTGCCTGAGGCATCAGCAGTCCTCTGGGATGCTAGTTAATAAGACGACACCATAGAAATGATTAGTTTTTTTAGAATAGTACGATTAAAAAGGGGACCTCCTGATGACTCCAGATGTGCAAGTAAAGTCAACGTAAGGAGTCTCCTTGCTCAGTATTACACGTCTTTTTCAGATGCAAGGGACAAACCACTATTTGGAAGAACTTGTGTCATCGCTAAGGAGAACTAGCAACAATTCAAATATGAGAGAAATGCAGAGAAATCATATTGGCATATTAGGATAATACTGGCATACAGCAGATTTTAAAAGATGCCATGCTTGGGTTTTTTTGTGATTTTTTTTATTTATTTGTTTGATTGGTTTGGTTTTGCACTTTTTTTTTTTTGTTTGTTTCCTTTTGAAGCAGATGTTTAGTGCATCACACACATTTTGCCAGCTCAGACCACAGTAAAGACTATAATTTATTCCTAAAGAAAAATGGAGAAAGTTTTGTTTCCATTCTTTCTAAGTCAGTTTTTGCACTCAATAAAGTAATTTGTTGCAGCAAAAAATAAGAAGATACAGGAGCATTTCAGTCCAGTAGAGTGTATGCTCTACCACTAGGTAGAGCAGCAGAGGCCTTCGAATCCTGCTGATTCTGTCCAGGTCCCCATATCAGGCTATCAGAGTTTCTGCAGTACACTCCTTCGTGTTACAAGAAGCAATACAAAGCCTACCTCTACTCAAATAAAGGAGCAGCCTAAAGAATAAGAAAATGAAATCTTATTAGGGAGCTAAGAAAAGAGTGTGAGAAAGAGAAATGAACAGGCATAGCCTTGTCTATGAAGGACTTAAAAGCAAACAATTGCAATGTTAGGCAGGGAACACAGCTGGCAAACTGCATAGCTTTTCAGAGGAAATTCAGGAGTCAGTAGAGTAGTTTATGGATTGGGAACAAGAAAACCCTCTTGGAGAAACTTGCTAGGAACAGTAACTCTGAAAAAGAGTTTTCCTTTAGTCCATACCAAATGCAGGTTGAGCAGTCTTAGGCATACACACACACTCCACAGAAGAATGAACTTCCTCTGCTGTCTCTGCTGCCACTCTGACCTAGGACTGTGGGAAAGCAGCTCATTTAAGGGGATGCTTTGCCCTCTCTGGTACTGTGGGCAGCTGAAGTGGCAAATGATTGGGTTTCATGATAGGGACTTTTCCATCCAACCACAGCATCATCTTTTGGTTGCTACAGACATAAGCAAGGCTTCAGCAATTAACAGTGTGATTGTACAAGCTTCTGCAGACCATTACCAGCATAATGGGTTTCTGCTGTAAATTTTTTTTGGTTTACTTTTAACAATTTTGCCCCCAAATTCTGGCTTTTTAGATATCTATCTCAAAGTAATCCTCCCAACTATGCATTGGTTCAAAATTCCAATCCCTCAATATATTTAAGCTTATTCACAAATGTAAATATATTCTTCACTCAACTGGAATCTTAACTGAAGCAGAAATGCAATTAAATTTGCAAAACTCACTAAAAAGAAACACTTTACATTTCACTGATGTTTCTGTCTTAACAACAGTTGTCAAATTCTAAAATACCTCTGTCTTACAGCAAACCAAATTAAAAACAGAAACAATTATCATTTTATTCTGCCTGGTTGTGTAGAACTGTAAAATTGGATAGTTCTGTTGGGTTAGAGAAGGATGGGAGAGCACAGTTTACAAGATGAGCCTTGCCAGAGCTTGAAATATCCCTTTCTATTTACTCAGATGTTTTAGAAGCATTTGCACACTGCCCCAGATTTCAGTCAGCTCAGTCACATATAGTGTTTCAATTCATTTCCATAAGAAAGAATAAAAGAGCCCCAGGTACATTGCAGGAACAAAGCTTACACTCAGACCTGTTATTCAGACTGTAACATTTCTGTTACAGTTGCTAATGGGAAGATCATAACACCCACTTCATCAAGGAGTGTTTTATCTCTTCCTTTTCGATAGCCACAGAGTCACACATTCTGCAGAAAGAAATTAGTATTTACCTGGATAAATAATATAAAAAAGTATTTTTCCCCCATTTCACCAGTTTTCAGGATTATAAATTCCACTATAGTCAACACTATTCAAACATGAGACCAGATGTCTTTCTATTTACAATACATTGTTTTGGCACAGCTTGCCAATACACAGTCAGTTATGGAAAAATTATAAGGAATGCTTTCGTGTAAGTATTACCCTGGTGTCTTTGCCAGCTCAGGCCATTTGAAACCTTATAGTTTCAAATTAGGTACTCAAATATCCATTCTGCTCACTATATCCTAATAGATTGTTTGACCTACATGCTAATTTAGCTCCTATCTCTTATTACTTTTATAGGATCACAGAATCTATCAAGAAAAGATCTCTGAGATCATTGAGTTCAGCTCGTAATCTACTGCCGTCTACTCCACTAAATCCCCAAGTGCCACATCTACATGTTTATTACATACTTTCAGGGATGGTGACCTGTTCCAAGCCTGTTCCAATATCTGACTACCCATTCAGTGAAGGAATTTTCCCTAATACTCTATCTAAACGTCCTTTGATAAAGCCTGAGGCCATTTCCTGTTGCCATGTCACTTGTTACCTGGGAGAAGAGCTCACTACAGCCTCCTTTCAGCAGTTGTAGAGCTGTAATGTCTCCCTTGAGCCTCCTTTTCTCTGGCTCTCCATGACCAGTTCCCTCAGCTGATCCTCATCAGACTGTGCTCCAGACCTTTCACTAGCTCCATTGCCCCTATCTGGACTTGCTCAATGACTTTTTTGTAGTGAAGAGCCCAGAACACGACACAGAAGTCAAGGTGTGGCCTCACCAGTGCTGAGTATAGGAGGACAATCACTGCCCTGCTCCTGCTGGCCACACTATTTCTGGTACAGGCCAGGATGCCACTGCCATTCCTGGCCACCATGGACACATGTTCACTCCTGTCATGTTGCTGACAATCCCAGGTCCTTTACCTCTGGGCTGATTTCCAGCCTCTCCTTCCCCAGGCTGCAGCTCTGTACAAGGTTGTTGTGTCCCAAGTGCAGGACCTGGCACCTGGCCTTGTTTAACCTCACACACAACTGGCCTTGGCCCACGGATCCAGGCTGTCCAGATCCCTCTGCAGAGCCTCCCTGCCCTCCAGCACATCAGCATGGTGTCGTCTGCAAAGCGACTGACAGTGCACTCGATCCCCTCATCCTGATCATTGTTAAAGATATTGAACAGGGCTGGACCCAATACTGACCCCTGGAGAACACTACTAGTGACTGTTCTCCAACAGGATTTAACTCCATTCACCACAATGGAGTTGTGGTGGGCTGGGCCACCCAGCCTGTTTTTTAATGAGTGCAGAGTGTACCTGTCCTAACAATGATCAGCCAGTTTCTCCAGAATGCTGTGGGAGACTGTGCCAAAGACTTTATAAACAAAAAACATCCACAGCCTTTCTCCCCTCCACTAAACAGGTCACTCTATCTAGATAGATACAGTATATATCTATACAGTATACAGTATATAAAGTATATTCTACTCTATAGAAGGACATCAGATTGGTTCAGCAGGACCTGCCTTTCCATGGTGGCTGGTCCTGATGTCCTGGGAGTCCTGCATGTGCCTGAACTGATGGCACTCAGGCTGATCTGCCTCATGACCTTCCCCAGCACTGAGGTCAGGTTGAAAGCCTTTGGTTTTCCAGATCCTCCTTCCAACCCTTCTTGCAGATGGGCATCACACTGGATAGCCTCTGGCTGTCTGGGACCTCCCTTCTTAGCCAGGGCTGTTGGAAAAGGATTGAAAGAGGCTTGGTGAACTCTAGTGCTAATTCCAACAGAAGAACCCAACTATGTTAGTTTAAACAAGTCCTTAGTAAAATGGTTTAACTGCTATGTTGCTTTCACTTTTGTAGGGAGACAACGCCACAGGAAGAACAATAATATCTTCACTTGGATAAAGGAAGAGTACTGTTAGAAGATTCCCAAAATCAGGCTGAGTAAAATTCTGAATGACAAGTGAGCATGACACCACAGCATGACCCTCACTAAATTCTACGTTTCAGTCCTTCAGAGGTGAGAAAGAGCCTCAGCTCATGCTCAGCATGGGCTTTAATAAGGCTTCTAGTGTCCTGGAATCCTGGAGGGAAACCTTGAGGACCATTATCTCATTGCCTGATTGAGCAGGCATCTGCAGTTTTCACACCTTCTTATACAGTTGCACATAGCTTCATTATCCTTCCTTACTTCCTCCAAATGAGTTTTGCAATTAATTCAAAATGACATAACACTGTTAGGCAAAGAAAAATTCCTGAGCTTAGAGGGAAAAGAAATATGAATGGGGCTGGGAAAACTATTTTAACATGATGGGGTTAGTGCTTTAAGTGGATCTGATAATTATGAATGTAGAAGTTTGTTTCTTAGATTTAAACATTTGTGTTATACCCTTGTGTATTTATTACAAAAGCTCAGAAAGCCTCTTTTGTTAGAAAGACTTGAGATAGAAAAACGGTTCAAGAAACCAGTTTTTTTTGAAGGGAACACATCTTACTTTAAGATTAGTTCAACTGGTCAAGCATGTTGCTAATAAAGCTGCAGTCATGGGTTTGATCCCTGTATAGGCCATTCACTTAAGAGTTGGACTTGATGACCCTTGTGGGTCCCTCCCAACTCAGAATATTCCTTGATTCCACTTTTGCCTCAGGAAATGGCCATGTCCCATGTAAGTCTATCAGTTCAAGAAATCTCTTTCCTCCCTGCCTTCCTGGTAAAAGGGTATAAAAAGGAATAGCAAGCAATGGACTTACTGCAGGAGGAACATATAAATTGTATGCACGATTTTATATATAAAATTTTATATATATATATATAAAATACATGACCACAGATGACAGCCTTTTGATGTCCATAAAAAGTCTTACTTGCTGAAGCTCATACTATCAAACCTAACCCACCACTTAGAGTGACAGCTGTCAAGCTTCTCATAGACAAGAAACCGACTGTATTTACCAGATTTAGTTGCAGGGATTTTTTTAAAGCAGACTGGCATGTATGAATCAAATGACTGTTGAAATATTAGTCTCCATGGATACAGGAGTATCTAATGCATGTAGGGAGTGAAGACATTTTCTAGACATTATTGACAGATTAACTGAACATGAAACCTTAACTTTCTGAAAAAGACTTTTGAACAGATTCAAAGCAGCATCCTAATTAGAGGTACTTTTGCCCTGTTTCTCCTACGGCAACGGGCTGCATCCTGCCTAGCACAGCAGGAGCTGAAGTCTGACATTATCTAACAGCTATTTACTAGCACATATAAAATGAACTGACGTGGTTAACTTGACCTACGCAGACCCACAGTCTTGAAAATTTGAATTCCTTTTACTCTTAAATACAGCACAAGTGGCCAGCAAATGCTGTAATTCTGTTCTGGGGTGAAGTTTTGGGTCAATATCTACCTAAGAAATGTATTTTAGTGTTCTGCTAAACGATTTTTGGAATGTGGTGTCCACTAAAGATTTTCACATTTTTGAGAATGAAAATTCAGTTCAGTTAAAGAAAATTTAGGTGAAATTCACATGTTCATGAATGACATTCTCAGAAGCTATTGTCACATACTTTAATCTAACAAATTGTACAATAAACTCTTTTGTACAAAGTTTAGTCACACTTAGAACTGTTGTACTTTATTCCAACAGCATATATAAAATACAGGAGTTCTATATTTCTCAATAGTTTCTTTCTCTTTTCTTTAGTCAGGCAGACAGCACACTCTCTATATTTCAGGCATATTAGCTGACTTCCCAAGAGAAGCATGGTAATGTATGCAGTTCTTTATATTCTTTATATTCTTTATATTCTTTATATTCTTTATATTCTTTATATTCTTTATATTCTTTATATTCTTCTTCCATCTCCAGTGACCAGGGTTTAGCAAAAGAGAATGAACATTATAAGACAAACAATGAAGTCTTTGCCTCAACCTAGCATAGAAAATTTCTTAACTTTGTTTTCCTGGGATTAATGTTGTTTATCTTTAAAGTGCAATACAAGGAGCACTACATGCTTCTGTACCTAAAATTACTCTTATTAGTCACATCTCTGAAGTTATTTAACAGCTGAGAGTCTACTGTAATAAAATTCAAGCAATGCTGAAGGACTGTAAAGTCAGAAGCCATTTGTTGTGTGGATGGCTCATAGAAAAACTAGCAGCTGCATTTCCATAGCTGCTGAAGTCTCTCCCCTTTTTTGATAATCATCTGTTTCTCCAAGATGTACAGGGACTTTATACTAGTTACCAGCAAATAAGGAAAAAACTTTTCTTGGTACTTCTCTGACCATAATTCTGTATTTCTCAGTGCACAGATAATTAGCCTGTACCTTAGAAATTCCTACGTGTTTAAGCATACTATCTGTATAGCACTGGAAATAGAATGTATGAATGTGAAGATTGCACAGTGAGAACAGACCACTAAAGTTAGGTCTGGTTAAATATTCTCCAGTTGCTGGAAAAAACTCTGCAGTTCCACCTTGATGCCCTTCATTAGGCGCCTTCCACAGGTTTTACTTGTATTACACAACAGCAGGAGATATCCAGCCATGATTTACAGGCTTCCAGGAGCTCTCCTAGCTGCCAAGACCTTTCAAAGATGATTGTGAACAGCCACTGCTAGGTCTCCACTAGCTCTCTCAGATATATCTCGTCAGAAGCCATGCACTTATTATTCATGCCAAATTTACCTACATGTTCTCTAACCAAATTCTTCTCAACCAAGGGAAAGTCTTCCTTCCAATATTTCTGTGCCCTGGTCTCTTGGGTCGGAGATTCATAAGGGCTGCTCTTGTCCGTGAAGACCGATGCAAAGATGGCATTCAGTAACTCTGCCTTCTCTGCTTCCTCTTGTTTGGTAACGTCTGCCATTATCCTTTGTTTTTTTATTTTTATTGATTCATTTGAAAACCATTCATTTTTAAATAAATTAAAACCCATTTATTTTAATAACATTATTCTGAGCTTCATTAACAGAAAAATTTATCTACAACAATGTTTTTTACATCCTTTGCTTAGCAATTTGTTCTCACAAGAGCAATAGACAGAAAAACACCAACCCCAGCCCAAGCAAATCGTATTCCCAGAGCGATCTGGCTCACCAACAGGATAGCAATGGAACAACAAAGCATGGCACATCCAGGGAGGTTTAGGAGTTAGGTTATCTTTGAGATACTTGCTTTACTGAGCAATTCTTCCTCTTCTTGGGATGTTTTTCTGGAAAAAGCCCAGGAAAAAAGAGAGCCAAAGTACTTCCTAATGGGTATTTTAGTAAAAAAAAAAAATCATAAAAAAAAAAAATCATAAAGGGACTGGATAAAAGACACTGATGTCAATGTCAGGTCATATTACTCCATTGGGCAACATCATCTGGAATAAGTTACTGTATATTTGGTACTGGACCTGTATTTGTCTTCGATGAAGTGTATGTTCCTTATTTAGTTTAGTCTACTGAAACTGCTGCAGTTTAGCTCTACAAAAATTCCCTGGAAAAAGAGAACCTATAAACCATGGCCTCTGTTTTTTGGTATGTGGGGTTTGGTTGGTTCTTTTGTTTGTTTGTTTTTTGTCAGAGGAACTTTTACTGCATAATAACCCACTTGCATTTGGGTCATGTAAGCTGCCTCAGCTCGTTTTTCAACAGATTGAGCAAACAAGGAAAACAAAGGTTTTTCACTTTTTCATCAGACATGGCCTACAGGAGCTACCTAATTTGAGTAGAGAGTTGTCATGGTGTGAATTATGTTGCAAGACACAAGGAAACTGAGAAAATCAAGGTTTTTGCAGTTATCCTTGTTCGCCTCCTGAGACCATGAACAGCTTTGGCCAGCAGGGATGCTCTGGTGGTTTCCACACAGACTGTGGAACTGGCCACCTTGGGCATGTTCCTGAACACATCAACCAGCGAAATCTGGCATGAACTGAGCTTTGTGATTCCTTTTGCTTCTCTGCAGCTCAGCCAGCCCTTTACAAACTGAGGCGATAACGACTGCTCTGCTTTACATGGTAGGTAGGGAGGAGGCCTCAACAGCTGCTAGGATATGCTGACCAAAGTGGGAGGGCTAGATAGGGAACAGCTGCAGGCAAGGCAGCCTGACAGCTGGAACTTCCCAGAAGGGTAAGTGCTGCCCTGGAGAGGAGACCACCAGGAGGACGAGTGCGGAACGCGTATTCTGGGAACCCCGCAGCAACCAGCACCCCGCGGCCCTGCCCCGCGCGCCGCCATCTTCCCGAACCCCCTCCGCCCGCCATCTTGCCCCGGGGCGCTGCAGGCG